>NW_022589718.1:13628019-13633726 GCF_004348235.1 Phoca vitulina
CAGTTTGTTTCTCAGAGTCCATAGTCTCTCATGGTTCGCCTCCCCCTCCGATTTCCCCCCCTTCATTTTTCCCTTCCTACTACCTTTTTTTTTTTTAAATATATAATGTATTATTTGTTTCAGAGGTACAGGTCTGTGATTCATCAGTCTTACACAATTCACAGCACTCACCATAGCACATACTCTCCCCAACGTCTATCACCCAGCCACCCCATCCCTCCTAACCCCCACCACTCCAGCAACCCTCAGGTTGTTTCCTGAGGTTAAGAATTCCTCATATCAGTGATATCATATGATACTTGTCTTTCTCTGATTGACTTATTTCACTTAGCATAATACCCTCTAGTTTCATCCACGTCATTGCAAATGGCAAGATTTCTCTTTTTTTGATGGCTGCATAATATTCCATTGTATATATATATATATATACACCACATCTTCTTTATCCATTCATCTGTTGATGGACATCTTGGCTCTTTCCATAGTTTGGCTATTGTGGACATTGCTGTTATAGACATTGGGGTGCACATACCCCTTTGGATCACTATATTTGTATCTTTGGGGTAAATACCCAGTAATGCAATTGCTGGGTTGAGGTAGCTCTATTTTCAACTTTTTGAGGAACCTCCATACTGTTTTCCAGAGTAGCTACACCAGCTTGCATTCCCACCAGCAGTGTAGGAAGGTTCCCCCTTCTCTGTATCCTCGCCAACATTTGTTGTTTCCTGACTTGTTAATTTTAGCCATTCTGACTGGTGTGAGGTGGTGTCTCATTGAGGTTTTGATTTGGATTTCCCTGATGCTGAGCGATGTTGAGCACTTTTTCTTGTGTCTGTTGGCCATTTGGATGTCTTCTTTGGAAAAATGTCTGTTCATGTCTTCTGCCCATTTCTTGATTGGATTATTTGTTCTTTGGGTGTTGAGTTTCATAAGTTCTTTATAGATTTTGGATACTAGCCCTTTATCTGATATGTCATTTGCAAATATCTTCTCCCATTCTGTCTGTTGTCTTTTGGTTTTGTTGACTGTTTCCTTTGCTGTGCAAAAGCTTTTTATCTTGATGAAGTCCCAATAGTTCATTTTTACCCTTGCTTCCCTTGCTTTGGCGATGTTTCTAGGAAGAAGTTGCTGCAGCTGAGGTCGAAGAGGTTGCTGCCTGTGTTCTCCTCTAGGATTTTATGGATTCCTGTCTCATGTTTAGGTCTTTCTTCCATTTTGAGTCTATTTTTGTGTGTGGGTAAGGAAATGGTCCAGTTTCATTCTTCTGCATGTGGCTGCCCAATTTTCCCAACACCATTTGTTGAAGAGACTGTCTTTTTTCCTTTGGACATTCTTTCCTGCTTTGTCAAAGTTTAGTTGAGCCTAGAGTTGAGGGTCCATTTCTGGGCTCTCTATTCTGTTCCACTGATCTATGTGTCTGTTTTTGTGCCAGTACCATACTGTCTTGATGATGACAGCTTTGTAATAGAGCTTGAAGTCCGGAATTGTGATGCCACCAGCTTTGCTTTTCTTTTTCAACATTCCTCTGGCTATTCGGGGTCTTTTCTGGTTCAATACAAATTTTAGGATTATTTGTTCCATTTCTTTGAAAAAAGTTGATGGATTTTGATAGGGATTGCATTGAATGTATAGATTGCTCTAGGTAGCATTGACATCTTCACAATATTTGTTCTTCCAATCCATGAGCATGGAATGTTCTTCCATTTCTTTGTGTCTTCCTCAATTTCTTTCATGAGTATTCTATAGTTTTCTGAGTACAGATTCTTTGCCTCTTTGGTTAGATTTATTCCTAGGTATCTTATGGTTTTGGTTACAATTGTAAATGGGATCGACTCCTTAATTTCTCTTTCTTCTGTCTTGTTGTTGGTGTATAGGAATGCCACTGATTTCTGTGCATTGATTTTATATCCTCCCACTTTACTGAATTCCTGTATGAGTTCTAGCAGGTTTGGGGTGGAGTCTTTGGGTTTTCCACATAAAGTATCATATCATCTGCAAAGAGTGAGAGTTTGACTTCTCTGCCAATTCAGATGCCTTTTATTTCTTTTTGTTGTCTGATTGCTGTGGCTAGGACTTCTAGTACTATGTTGTATAGCAATGGTGATATTGGACATCCCTGCCATGTTCCTGACCTTCGGGGAAAAGTTCTTAGTTTTTCCCCATTGAGAATGATATTTGCTGAGAGTTTTTCATAGATGGCTTTTATGATATTGAGGTATGTACCCTCTATCCCTACACTGTGAAGAGTTTTAATCAAGAAAGGATGCTGTACTTTGTCAAATGCTTTTTCTGCATCTATTGAGAGGATCCTATGGTTCTTGTTCTTTCTTTTATTAATGTATTGTATCACATTGATTAATTTGTGGATGTTTAACCAAACTTGCAGCCCAAGAATAAATCCTGCTTGGTCGTGGTGAATAATCCTTTTAATGTACTGTTGGATCCTGTTGGCTAATATTTTGGTAAGAATTTTTGCATCTATGTTCATCAGGGATATTGGTCTGTAATTCTCCTTTTTGATGGGGTGTTTGTCTGATTTGGGGATCAAAGTAATGCTGGCCTCATAAAATGAGTTTGGAAGTTTTCCTTCCATTTCTATTTTTTGGAACAGTTTCAGAAGAATAGGTATTAATTCTTCTTTAAATGTTTGGTAGAATTCCCTTGGGAAGCCATCTGGCCCTGGACTCTTGTTTGTTGGGAGATTTTTGATTACTGCTTCAATTTCCTTAGTGGTTATGGGTCTGTTCAGGCTTTCCATTTCTTCCTGGTTCAGTTTTGGTAGTTTATACATCTCTAGAATGCATCCATTTCTTCCAGATTATCTAATTTGCTGGCATAGAGTTGCTCATAATATGTTCTTATAATTGTTTGTATTTCTTTGGTGTTGGTTGTGATCTCTCTTTCATTCATGATTTTGTTGATTTGGGTCATTTCTCTTTTCTTTTTGATAAGTCTGGCCAGGGGTTTATCAATCTTATTAATTCTTTCAAAGAACCAGCTCCTGGTTTCGTTGAACTGTTCTACTGTTCTTTTGGTTTCTATTTCATTGATTTCTGCTCTGATCTTTATTATTTCTCTTCTTCTGCTGGGTTTAGGCTTTATTTGCTGTTCTTTCTCCAGCTCCTTTAGGTGTAGGGTTAGGGTGTATATTTGCGATCTTTCTTGTTTCTTGGGAAAGCCTTGTATTGCTATATACTTTCCTCTTAGGACCACCTTTGCTGCATCCCAAAGATTTTGAACAGTTGTGTTTTCATTTTCATTTGTTTCCATGAATTTTTTAAATTCTTCTTTAATTTCCTGGTTGACCCATTCATTCTTTAGTAGGATGCTTTCTAGCCTCCATGTATTTGAGTTCTTTCTGACTTTCCTCTTGTGATTGAGTTCTAGTTTCAAAGCATTGTGGTCTGAAAATATGCAGGGAAGGATCCCAAACTTTTGGTACCAGTTGAGACCTAATTTGTGACCTAGGATGTGATCTATTCTGGAGAATGTTCCATGGGCACTAGAGAAGAATGTGTATTCTGTTGCTTTGAGATAGAATGTTCTGAATGTGTCTGTGAAGTCCATTTGGTCCGGTGTGTCATTTAAAGCCTTTATTTCCTTGTTTATCTTTTGCTTAGACAATCTGTCTATTTCAGTGAGGGGGGTGTTAAAGTCCCCTACTATTATTGTATTGCTTTTGATGTGTTTCTTTGATTTTGTTATTAATTGGCTTATATAATTGGCTGCTCCCATGTTAGGGGCATAGATATTTACGATTGTTAGATCTTGTTGGATAGACCCTTTAAGTACGATATAGTGTCCTTCCTCATCTCTTATCATAGTCTTTGGTTTAAAATCTAATTTGTCTGATATAAGGATTGCCACCCCAGCTTTCTTTTGATGTCCATTAGCATGGTAAATGGTTTTCCACCCCCTCACTTTCAATCTGGAGGTGTCTTTGGGTCTAAAATGAGTCTCTTGCAGGCAGCATATTGATGGGTCTTGTTTTTTTTTTATCCAATCTAATACCCTGTGTCTTTTGATTGGGGCATTTAGCCCATTTACATTCAGGGAAACTATTGAAAGATATGAATTTAGTGCCATGGTATTACCTGTAAGGTGACTGTTACTGTATATTGTCTCTATTCCTTTCTGGTCTATGTTGCTTTTAGGCTCTCTCTTTGCTTAGAGGACCCCTTTCAATATTTCTTGTATCTGTAGTCAAATCTAATCCTAACTATATATTAAGGCTCAGAAAGATTATGTAATTTGCCCAGGGTACTATGTCTGGTACGAGGCAAAGAGTTGTACCTAGTGCTTTACATTTATGTAATAAAGACTAGGTGAATATTTGGAATAAGGGAACTGTTGTATTATATATACCAAGTCAAATTACTTAGTTGGTTTTTAGGGCTCCTTTAATTCCCCCCTTTACCCATCTATCCAACATTTCCCGCACAGTTTGTAACATACAGATCTTCATTTAGGCTGGCCTCCTTACATCCCCTCATTCATACTGGTCTGACTTATGCTTCTAGGTTCACTCTGAAGTACTAGGAGTTCAAGCATGAAAAAATCATTGAAAAGCAAGGATTTTCAAGCAAGAGAGACAGAGCTAGAGCTTGGATTTAAAGATAAGGAGGGAATAAACATGAATGGAGGTCGGCAACAGGAGAAAAGCCATGGTGGTTCTATTAATTTCCCATCTGTGGTGGGTCCCTAGGCAATCTATTATGTCTCTCAGTAGTTAAATTTTATGTGCTAGGGAGACCACTTTACCATTATGAAAGAGACTGTGAATGGGCCACTCCTTTAAGAGTAATGAAACCTTTTCAGACTTAAATTTGTCTTCAGTAAGCCATTTTAAAGGTTATAAAGACAGTGTAGATTATTGCTGTAGGATATCCTGAAGTTTGCCCTTATAATTAATTTCTTCCTAAAATGGACAACAGAGGAGTGCTGATATGAATTACTGATTTAAAAATAATTTTTTTCGGTACACCTGGGTGGCTCAGTCGGTTAAGTGTCTGCCTTCGGCTCAGGTCATGATCCTAGGGTCCTGGGATTGAGTTCTGCATCCGGCTCCTTGCTTGGCGGGGAGCCTGCTTCTCTCTCTGCCTGCCGCTCCCCCTGCTTGTGTGCTCTCTCTCTGACAATGAATAAATAAAATCTTAAAAATAAATAAACAAAAAAATATTTTTTTCATACCTCATTTCATTTGTATCCACGGTTCTTGTTTTTGGCTTTAAATTCTACTACAGACACTGATGCTGAGGCTTTGGCTAACTTTTTGAAATGTAAGGAATTACTTTTGGAAAGAACATTTAAAAAATCGGCTATTTCTCCTTAGACAGCTTCTTAACTGATTTTTAGAGACCGATAACCTGAGAGTAACTGTGTATGTCAGATAGGGCTGAAATCTGAAACCTGACTCTGCTGTGAGCCTGTGCTTGAAATTGTAAGTGGGTAGATGCCCCTGTCTGTCTAGAATTGTGGGTAGTGGATGGGGTGACTCTGAAAGTCTTATTGTCTTTGAAAACATGCATAACGTAAGTTTTTTTTTTTTTTTTAAAGATTTTATTTTTTTTTTGACAGAGCGAGACATAGCGAGAGAGGGAACACAAGCGGTGGGAGTGGGAGAGGGAGAAGCAGGCTTCCCGCCAAGCAGGGAGCCCGACGCGGGGCTCGATCCCAGGACCCTGGGATCATGACCCGAGCCGAAGGC
>NW_022589718.1:13638726-13756065 GCF_004348235.1 Phoca vitulina
GTTTCCTGACTTGTTAATTTTAGCCATTCTGACTGGTGTGAGGTGGTGTCTCATTGAGGTTTTGATTTGGAATTCCCTGATGCCGAGCTATGTTGAGCACTTTTTCTTGTGTCTGTTGGCCTTTTGGATGTCTTCTTTGGAAAAATGTCTGTTCATGTCTTCTGCCCATTTCTTGATTGGATTATTTGTTCTTTGGGTGTTGAGTTTCATAAGTTCTTTATAGATTTTGGATACTAGCCCATTATCTGATATGTCATTTGCAAATATCTCCTCCCATTCTGTCTGTTGTCTTTTGGTTTTGTTGACTGTTTCCTTTGCTGTGCAAAAGCTTTTTATCTTGATGAAGTCCCAATAGTTCATTTTTACCCTTGCTTCCCTTGCTTTGGCGATGTTTCTAGGAAGAAGTTGCTGCAGCTGAGGTCGAAGAGGTTGCTGCCTGTGTTCTCTAGGATTTTTATGGATTCCTGTCTCACGTTTAGGTCTTTCTTCCATTTTGAGTCTATTTTTGTGTGTGGGTAAGGAAATGGTCCAGTTTCATTCTTCTGTATGTGGCTGCCCAATTTTCCCAACACCATTTGTTGAAGAGACTGTCTTTTTTCCATTGGACATTCTTTCCTGCTTTGTCAAAGTTTAGTTGACCCTAGAGTTGAGGGTCCATTTCTGGGCTCTCTATTCTGTTCCATTGATCTATGTGTCTGTTTTTGTGCCAGTACCATACTGTCTTGATGATGACAGCTTTGTAATAGAGCTGGAAGTCCGGAATTGTGATGCCGCCAGCTTTGCTTTTCTTTTTCAACATTCCTCTGGCTATTCGGGGTCTTTTCTGGTTCCATACAAATTTTAGGATTATTTGTTCCATTTCTTTGAAAAAAGTTGATGGATTTTGATAGGGATTGCATTGAATGTATAGATTGCTCTAGGTAGCATTGACATCTTCACAATATTTGTTCTTCCAATCCATGAGCATGGAACGTTCTTCCATTTCTTTGTCTCTTCCTCAATTTCTTTCATGAGTATTCTATAGTTTTCTGAGTACAGATTCTTTGCCTCTTTGGTTAGATTTATTCCTAGGTATCTTATGGTTTTGGTTACAATTGTAAATGGGATCGACTCCTTAATTTCTCTTTCTTCTGTCTTGTTGTTGGTGTATAGGAATGCCACTGATTTCTGTGCATTGATTTTATATCCTCCCACTTTACTGAATTCCTGTATGAGTTCTAGCAGGTTTGGGGTGGAGTCTTTGGGTTTTCCACATAAAGTATCATATCATCTGCAAAGAGTGAGAGTTTGACTTCTCTGCCAATTCAGATGCCTTTTATTTCTTTTTGTTGTCTGATTGCTGTGGCTAGGACTTCTAGTACTATGTTGTATAGCAATGGTGATATTGGATATCCCTGCCATGTTCCTGACCTTCAGGCAAAAGCTCTTAGTTTTTCCCCATTGAGAATGATATTTGCTGAGGGTTTTTCATAGATGGCTTTTATGATATTGAGGTATGTACCCTCTATCCCTACACTGTGAAGAGTTTTAATCAAGAAAGGATGCTGTACTTTGTCACATGCTTTTTCTGCATCTATTGAGAGGATCCTATGGTTCTTGTTCTTTCTTTTATTAATGTATTGTATCACATTGATTAATTTGTGGATGTTTAACCAAACTTGCAGCCCAAGAATAAATCCTGCTTGGTCGTGGTGAATAATCCTTTTAATGTACTGTTGGATCCTGTTGGCTAATATTTTGGTAAGAATTTTTGCATCTATGTTCATCAGGGATATTGGTCTGTAATTCTCCTTTTTGATGGGGTGTTTGTCTGATTTTGGGATCAAAGTAATGCTGGCCTCATAAAATAAGTTTGGAAGTTTTCCTTCCATTTCTATTTTTTGGAACAGTTTCAGAAGAATAGGTATTAATTTTTCTTTAAATGTTTGGTAGAATTCCCTTGGGAAGCCATCTGGCCCTGGACTCTTGTTTGTTGGGAGATTTTTGATTACTGCTTCAATTTCCTTAGTGGTTATGGGTCTGTTCAGGCTTTCCATTTCTTCCTGGTTCAGTTTTGGTAGTTTATACATCTCTAGAATGCATCCATTTCTTCCAGATTATCTAATTTGCTGGCATAGAGTTGCTCATAATATGTTCTTATAATTGTTTGTATTTCTTTGGTGTTGGTTGTGATCTCTCTTTCATTCATGATTTTGTTGATTTGGGTCATTTCTCTTTTCTTTTTGATAAGTCTGGCCAGGGGTTTATCAATCTTGTTAATTCTTTCAAAGAACCAGCTCCTGGTTTCGCTGAACTGTTCTACTGTTCTTTTGGTTTCTATTTCATTGATTTCTGCTCTGATCTTTATTATTTCTCTTCTTCTGATGGGTTTAGGCTTTATTTGCTGTTCTTTCTCCAGCTCCTTTAGGTGTAGGGTTAGGGTGTATATTTGAGACCTTTCTTGTTTCTTGGGAAAGCCTTGTATTGCTATATACTTTCCTCTTAGGACCACCTTTGCTGCATCCCAAAGATTTTGAACAGTTGTGTTTTCATTTTCATTTGTTTCCATGAATTTTTTAAATTCTTCTTTAATTTCCTGGTTGACCCATTCATTCTTTAGTAGGATGCTTTCTAGCCTCCATGTATTTGAGTTCTTTCTGACTTTCCTCTTGTGATTGAGTTCTAGTTTCAAAGCATTGTAGTCTGAAAATATGCAGGGAAGGATCCCAATCTTTTGGTACCGGTTGAGACCTAATTTGTGACCTAGGATGTGATCTATTCTGGAGAATGTTCCATGGGCACTAGAGAAGAATGTGTATTCTGTTGCTTTGAGATAGAATGTTCTGAATGTATCTGTGAAGTCCATTTGGTCCGGTGTGTCATTTAAAGCCTTTATTTCCTTGTTTATCTTTTGCTTAGACAATCTGTCTATTTCAGTGAGGGGGGTGTTAAAGTCCCCTACTATTATTGTATTGCTTTTGATGTGTTTCTTTGATTTTGTTATTAATTGGCTTATATAATTGGCTGCTCCCATGTTAGGGGCATAGATATTTACAATTGTTAGATCTTGTTGGATAGACCCTTTAAGTACGATATAGTGTCCTTCCTCATCTCTTATCATAGTCTTTGGTTTAAAATCTAATTTGTCTGATATAAGGATTGCCACCCCAGCTTTCTTTTGATGTCCATTAGCATGGTAAATGGTTTTCCACCCCCTCACTTTCAATCTGGAGGTGTCTTTGGGTCTAAAATGAGTCTCTTGCAGGCAGCATATTGATGGGTCTTGTTTTTTTTTTATCCAATCTAATACCCTGTGTCTTTTGATTGGGGCATTTAGCCCATTTACATTCAGGGAAACTATTGAAAGATATGAATTTAGTGCCATGGTATTACCTGTAAGGTGACTGTTACTGTATATTGTCTCTATTCCTTTCTGGTCTATGTTGCTTTTAGGCTCTCTCTTTGCTTAGAGGACCCCTTTCAATATTTCTTGTATCTGTAGTCAAATCTAATCCTAACTATATATTAAGGCTCAGAAAGATTATGTAATTTGCCCAGGGTACTATGTCTGGTACGAGGCAAAGAGTTGTACCTAGTGCTTTACATTTATGTAATAAAGACTAGGTGAATATTTGGAATAAGGGAACTGTTGTATTATATGTACCAAGTCAAATTACTTAGTTGGTTTTTAGGGCTCCTTTAATTCCCCCCTTTACCCATCTATCCAACATTTCCCCCACAGTTTGTAACATACGGATCTTCATTTAGGCTGGCCTCCTTACATCCCCTCATTCATACTGGTCTGACTTATGCTTCTAGGTTCACTCTGAAGTACTAGGAGTTCAAGCATGAAAAAATCGTTGAAAAGCAAGGATTTTCAAGCAAGAGAGACAGAGCTAGAGCTTGGATTTAAAGATAAGCAGGGAATAAACATGAATGGAGGTTGGCAACAGGAGAAAAGCCATGGTGGTTCTATTAATTTCCCATCTGAGGTGGGTCCCTAGGCAATCTATTATGTCTCTCAGTAGTTAAATTTTATGTGCTAGGGAGACCACTTTACCATTATGAAAGAGACTGTGAATGGGCCACTCCTTTAAGAATAATGAAACCTTTTAAGACTTAAATTTGTCTTCAGTAAGCCATTTTAAAGGTTATAAAGACAGTGTAGATTATTGCTGTAGGATATCCTGAAGTTTGCCCTTATAATTAATTTCTTCCTAAAATGGACAACAGAGGAGTGCTGATATGAATTACTGATTTAAAAATAATTTTTTTTGGTACACCTGGGTGGCTCAGTCGGTTAAGTGTCTGCCTTCGGCTCAGGTCATGATCCTAGGGTCCTGGGATTGAGTTCTGCATCCGGCTCCTTGCTTGGCGGGGAGCCTGCTTCTCTCTCTGCCTGCCGCTCCCCCTGCTTGTGTGCTCTCTCTCTGACAATGAATAAATAAAATCTTAAAAATAAATAAACAAAAAAATATTTTTTTCAGACCTCATTTCATTTGTATCCACGGTTCTTGTTTTTGGCTTTAAATTCTACTACAGACACTGATGCTGAGGCTTTGGCTAACTTTTTGAAATGTAAGGAATTACTTTTGGAAAGAACATTTAAAAAATCGGCTATTTCTCCTTAGACAGCTTCTTAACTGATTTTTAGAGACCGATAACCTGAGAGTAACTGTGTATGTCAGATAGGGCTGAAATCTGAAACCTGACTCTGCTGTGAGCCTGTGCTTGAAATTGTAAGTGGGTAGATGCCCCTGTCTGTCTAGAATTGTGGGTAGTGGATGGGGTGACTCTGAAAGTCTTATTGTCTTTGAAAACATGCATAACGTAAGTTTTTTTTTTTTTTTTAAAGATTTTATTTATTTATTTGACAGAGCGAGACATAGCGAGAGAGGGAACACAAGCAGGGGGAGAGGGAGAGGGAGAAGCAGGCTTCCCGCCAAGCAGGGAGCCCGACGCGGGGCTCGATCCCAGGACCCTGGGATCATGACCCGAGCCGAAGGCAGACGCTTAACGACTGAGCCACCCAGGCGCCCCAACATGCATAACCTAAGTATCAGCTGTCTGATGGTTACTATTCTATGCTGATAATGCTATGGGGCTTGTAAAGAAGGGGAGCCTCAGTGAAGTAACTGATGTCGTTAATTCAAGTCATTGCTGCACAAATATCTGTTGACAGATATTTAACACAAGGGTTTATGGCAAGTTTAAAAAAATTTTAATCTGAACAAAGTGATATTGGTCTCTTGGTTGCAAGACTTTTCAGGGTCCTTGATATGGTGACACTGTGAGTCTTTAAGAGAAGAGCAGAATAGGCAGCATTCCCAAAATTTGATTCCAAGACCTGTTACTAAGTGAGCATCTCACAAAAAGAATGCGCTATGGAAAACCCTTGGGTCACACTGATCCAGGTGATATAGAAGTTGCGTGCTGTGTTGTAATGAGCACACAGAGGCTGTGTGACCACACTATCAATAATCTGATCTGTGACACCGGGCCATTATCAGGCACAGAATCATTTCTCTTTTCAGCCCAGCTAATCCATAGAGATCTTGGTCCAAGGACTAAGGTCCTTTTTTTTTATTTAAAGATTTTATTTATTTGACAGAGAGACAGAGAGAGAGAGAGCACAAGTAGGCAGAGCGGCAGGCAGAGGGAGAGGGAGAAGCAGGCTCCCCCTGAGCAGAGAGCCCGATGCGGGGCTCGATCCCAGGACCCTGGGATCATGACCTGAGCCGAAGGCAGACGCTTAACTGACAGAGCCACCCAGGCGCCCCAGGACTAAGGTCCTTTTATAGGTCAAGGAACTGAGGCCCAGAGAAGTTAAGGAGCTTGTTTGGGGTTATACCCTAGTTAGGGGGGAGCTAATACTAGCACCTCAGTCCTCTGATTCTCAGAGCCGACCCTACTGCCTCAGTAGGTGTGGTGGATTGTAGGGGAACACTATGATTCAGCTGGTGGAGTAGACATTGGTGAGTGAGCAGTGGGGATGGGCTGCATCAGTGTTTGGGGGGATATCTCTATTCCTTCAATCATGTCTTAGGTGGCATAGCACACATTTCTCACCATTCTGGTCACCTGGATCTGGATGAACTCTAGTTTGTCAATTTCCTCTTAAAACATGGAGCTCAGATCTAGTTCTGATTCTTCAAACATGCTTTGGCCATTGCAGTGTACGCTGGGATATCTTTATTCTTAGATCACTGCTGGTAAACTATTCTTGAGTTAATGAAGACCAAGAACAAGATAATTGTTTTTCCAGGATCCATGCATCATTTTGGCTCATATTAAGCTTGTGGTTAACGCTAGATCTGTTTGATATTACTTACTGTCTAGTTAAGTTTTCTCTTAAGTTTAAATTAATCAAGTAGGATTAATTTTTCAAAACTAAATGTAGGTTTTTACATTAACCCTGTTTTATGTCATCTTGGTAGTTTTGGTCCAGCACTTTTGACTGTCAGGATTGATTTTTTTTTTTTTAATTTTATTGTGTTATGTTAGTCACCATACAATACATCATTGGTTTTTGATGTGGTGATCCATGATCCATTGTTTTCGTATAACACCCAGTGCTCCATGCAGTACGTGCCCTCCTTAATACCCATCACCGGGCTAACCCATCCCCCCACCCCCTCCCCTCTAAAACCCTGTTTGTTTCTCAGAGTCCGTAGTCTCTCATGGTTCATCTCTCCCTCCAATTCCCCCCCCCCCCATTTTTCCCTTCCTTCTCCTAATGTCCTCCATGCTATTCCTTATGTTCCACAAATAAGTGAAACCATATGATAATTGACTTTCTCTGCTTGACTTATTTCACTTAGCATAATCTCCTCCAGTCCCATCCATGTTGATGTAAAAGTTGGGTATTCATCTTTTCTGATGGCTGAGTAATATTCCATTGTATATATGGTCCACATCTTCTTTATCCATCATCTGTTGAAGGGCATCTCGGCTCTTTCCACAGTTTGGCTATTGCGGACATTGCTGGTATGAACATTGGGATGCATATGGCCCTTCTTTTCACTACATCTTTGTCTTTGGGGTAAATACCCAGGAGTGCAATTGCTGGGTCATAGGGTAGCTCTATTTTTAAATTTTTGAGGCACCTCCACACTGTTTTCCAAAGTGGCTGTACCAACTTGCATTCCCACCAACAGTGTAAGAGGGTTGCCCTTTCTCCACAACCTCTCCAACATTTGTTGTTTCTTTCCCTGTCCATTTTGGCCATTCTAACTGGTGTAAGGTGGTATCTCAGTGTGGTTTTGATTTGGATTTCCCTGATGGCTAATGATGACGAACATTTTTTCATGTGTCTGTTAGCCATTTGTATGTCTTCTTCAGAGAAGTGTCTTTTCATCTCTTCTGCCCACTTTTTGACTTGATTATTTGTTTTTTGGGTGTTGAGTTTGAGAAGTTCTTTATGGATTTTGGATACCAGCCCTTTATCTGTAGTGTCATTTGCAAATATCTTCTCCCATTCTGTGGGTTGCCTCTTTGTTTTGTTGACTGTTTCCTTTGCTGTGCAGAAGCTTTTTATATTGATGAAATCCCGAAAGTTCATTTTTGCTTTTGTTTCACTAGCTTTTGGAGATGTGTCTTGAAAGAAGTTGCTGTGGCCGATGTCAAAGAAGTTACTGCCTATGTTCTCCTCTAGGATTTTGATGGATTCCTGTCTCACATTGAGGTCTTTCATCCATTTTGAGTTTATCTTTGTGAATGGTGTTAGAGAATGGTCGAGTTTCATTCTTCTGCATGTGGCTGTCCAATTTTCCCAGCACCATTTATTGAAGAGACTGTCTTTTTTCCATTGCATGTTTTTTCCTGCTTTGTCAAAGATTATTTGACCATAGAGTTGAGGGCCCATATCTGGGTTCTCTATTCTGTTCCATTGGTCTATATGTCTGTTTTTGTGCCAGTACCATGCTGTCTTGGTGATCACAGCTTTGTAATACAGCTTGAAATCGGGCAATATGATGCCCCCAGCTTTGTTTTTCTTTTTCAACATTTCCTTGGTGATTCGGGGTCTTTTCTGATTCCATACAAATTTTAGGATTGTTTGTTACAGCACTTTGAAAAATGTCATTGGAATTTTGATCGGAATGGCATTGAAGGTATAGATTGCTCTGGGTAGCATAGACATTTTAACAATGTTTATTCTTCCGATCCATGAGCATGGAATATTTTTCCATCTTTTTGTGTCTTCTTCAATTTCTTTCATGAGTGTTTTGTAGTTCCTAGAGTATAGATCCTTTACCTCTTTGGTTAGGTTTATTCCGAGGTATCTTATGGTTTTTGGTGCTATTGTAAATGGAATCGTTTTCTCTAATTTCTCTTTCTACAGTTGCGTTGTTAGTGTATAAGAAAGCAACTGATTTCTGTGCATTGATTTTGTGTCCTGCCACATTACTGAATTGCTGGATGAGTTCTAGTAATTTGGGGGTGGAGTCTTTTGGGTTTTCCACATAAAGTATCATGTCGTCTGCGAAAAGAGAGAGTTTGACTTCTTTTTTTCCACTTTGAATACCTTTTATTTCTTTTTGTTGTCTGATTGCTGTTGCTAGGACTTCTAGTACTATGTTGAACAATAGTGGCGAGAGTGGGCATCCTTGTCGTGTTCCTGATCTTAAGGGAAAGGCTCTCAGCTTTTCCCCATTGAGGATGATATTCGCTGTGGGTTTTTCATAGATGGATTTTATGAACTTGAGGAATGTTCCCTCTATCCCTATACTTTGGAGAGTTTTAATCAGGAAACGATGTTGTATTTTGTCAAATGCTTTTTCTGCATCAATGGAGAGGACCATATGGTTCTTCTCCCTCCTCTTATTAATGTGTTCTATCACATTGATTGATTTGCGAATGTTGAACCACCCTTGCATCCCGGGGATAAATCCCACTTGGTCGTGGTGGATGATCCTTTTAATGTATTGTTGGATCCTATTAGCTAGGATTTTGTTGAGGATTTTGGAATCCATATTCATCAGGGATATCGGTCTGAAATTCTCCTTTTTGAGGGGGTCTTTGCCTGGTTTGGGGATTAAGGTAATGCTGGCCTCATAGAATGAGTTTGGATGTTTTCCTTCTGTTTCTATTTTTTGAAACAGCTTCAGTAGAATAGGTATTATTTCTTCTTTGAATGTTTTGTAGAATTCCCCAGGGAATCCATCAGGCCCTGGACTTTTGTTTTTGGGGAGGTTTTTGATCACTGCTTCAATCTTGTTACTGGTTATTGGCCTATTCAGGTTGTCAATTTCTTCCTGTTTCAGTCTTGGCAGCTTATAGGTTTCCAGAAAGGCCTCCATTTCATCCAGATTGCTCAGTTTATTGGCATATAGTTGTTGATAATAATTTCTAATAATTGTTTCTATTTCCTTGGTGTTAGTCATGATCTCTCCCCTTTCATTCATAATTTTATTAATTTGCGTCCTTTCTCTTTTCTTTTGGATAAGTCTGGCCAGTGGTTTATCGATCTTATTAATTCTTTCAAAGAACCAACTTCTAGTTTCGTTGATTTGATCTACTGTGTTTCTGGTTTCTAATTCATTGATTTCTGCTCTAATTTTAATTATTTCACTTCTAATGTGTGGCTTAGGTGTCGTTTGTTGCTTTCTCTCTAGTTCTTTAAGGTGTAGAGTTAGTTGGTCAATTTGGGATTTTTCTATTTTTTTGAGTGAGGCTTGGATGGCTATGTATTTCCCCCTTAGGACCGCCTTTGCAGTATCTCACA
This sequence comes from Phoca vitulina, assembly GCF_004348235.1. Lineage (NCBI taxonomy): Eukaryota > Metazoa > Chordata > Mammalia > Carnivora > Phocidae > Phoca > Phoca vitulina. The sequence continues at coordinate 13,648,430 of NW_022589718.1, forward strand.
GGTTTTGGACCAATGTGTTTTCGTTCTCATTGATTTCCATGAATTGTTTAAGTTCTTCTTTGATTTCTTGGTTGACCCAAACATTCTTGAGCAGAGTGGTCTTTAGCTTCCAAGTGTTTGAATTTCTGCCAAATTTTTTCCTGTGATTGAGTTCCAGTTTTAGAGCATTGTGGTCTGAGAATATGCAGGGAATAATCTCAATCTTTTGGTATCGGTTGAAACCTGATTTGTGACCCAGTATATGGTCTATTCTGGAGAAAGTTCCATGTGCACTCGAGAAGAATGAGTATTCTGTTGTTTTAGGGTGGAATGTTCTGTAAATATCTATGAGGTCCATCTGGTCCAATGTATCATTCAAAGCTCTTGTTTCCTTGTTGATTTTCTCCTTAGATGAGCTGTCCATTGCTGAGAGTGGAGTACTGAGGTCTCCTACAATTAACGTATTGTTATCAATATGACTCTTTATTTTGGTTAACAGTTGGCTTATATAGATGGCTGCTCCCATGTTGGGGGCATAGATATTTACAATTGTTAGATCTTCTTGTTGGATAGACCCTTTAAGAATGATATAGTGTCCTTCTGTGTCTCTTATTACAGACTTTAGTTTAAAATCTAATTTGTCTGATATAAGAATTGCTACCCCAACTTTCTTTTGAGGTCCGCTGGCATGGAAGATGGATCTCCATCCCTTCACTTTCAGTCTGGATGTATCTTTAGGTTCAAAACGAGTCTCTTGTAGACAAGCATATGGATGGGTCCTGTCTTTTTATCCAATCTGCAACCCTGTGCCATTTTATGGGAGCGTTTAGGCCATCCACGTTGAGAGTGATTATTGAAAGATATGAATTAATTGTCATCATGTTGCCTGTGAAGACGTTGTTTTTATAGATTGTCCCTGTAAATTTCTGTTGTATATCACTCTTGGGGTCTTTCTCCTTTTAGAGAACCCCTCTTAATATTTCTTGCAGGGCCGGCTTAGTGGTCACATATTCTTTCAGTTTCCCCCGGTCATGGAAGCTCTGCATCTCTCCATCCATTCTAAATGAAAGCCTTGCCGGATAAAGTATTCTTGGCTGCATGTTCTTCTCATTTAGTACCCTGAATATGTCTTGCCAGGCCTTTCTGGCTTGCCAGGTCTCTGTGATTAGGTCTGACGTTATTCTGATGTTCCTCCCTCTGTATGTAAGGAATCCCTTCCCCCTAACTGCCCTTAAGATGGTTTCCTTGGTTCTAAGATTTGCAAGTTTTACTATTACATGCCGGGGTGTTGGCCTGTTTTCCTTGATCTTAGGAGGGGTCCTCTCTGCCTCTAGAACTCAAATGTTTGTTTCATTCCCCAGATTAGGGAAGTTCTCAGCTCAAATATATCTTCTAGTCCTCTCTCTCTCTCCACTCCCTCCGGGATTCCAATTATTCTGACATTGGAACGCTTCATGGTGTCACTTATTTCTCTGATTCTATTTTCATGGATTCTGAGTTGTTTTTCCCTGGCCTCCTCTTTTCCCTTTTTATCTCTTATATTGCCTTCCAGGTCACTTATTCTCTCTTCTGCCTCAGTTACCCTAGCTGTTGGATTATCTAGATTGGATTGGATTTCATTGATAGCATTTTTAAGTTCTGCCAATTCACCTTTTATTTTTGCCCTTAGAGACTCTATGTTGCCATTAATTGATTTCCCCATTCTAGCCATTGTCTTCACAATTGCTAGCCCGAATTCCATCTCCGACATCTTGGTTATATCTGCATCCATTTGTAAATCTGCAGCATAAGTCATAATCTCTGAGTCTTTTCTGTTTTGGGGGCTCCTCTTCTTAGTTATTCTGTTGATGGGTGTTTGAGGGAATGTATAGAGTCCAATTATTGACCAGAACTCAAGCAAGATGCACCTGTTTTCTTGGGACCTTAGGGTTGCTGGCCTCTTGTTTCCCCAGCCTGTCTTCTGCGGGAGGGGCCTGCCATGCTGTTACTGAGGCAACCCTGTTTGGGCGGAGTTGCCCTGCGCCCCTGTGGCGGGGGATGGGCTCAGTGGGAATCAGTCTTTGGGGCTTTTGTTCTCTGGCGCCTTTCCCTGGCGGCTTTCCGCGTCTCTTCCGTGAGTCAGAGCAGAAGAGACCGTTTCCCACCCTCTGCCTCAGAGCAGAGAGACCCCAGTCTGTTCTTCAGTGAGCTCTCCAGGCCACACTGTCTCCGTTTCTGTCCGTGCTGCTATAAGCTGCAGCGTCCTGGGTTGTGCACCCCTCCGCAGTGCTCCCAGTCCTGCCTCCAGGTCGGGGCACGTCTCTGCCCTTTGTGCTTCTAAAACCGCCAGCCGCTCCCAGTTCGCGCGCGGGACCCCGCCGCACTGGTTTTCCACCCCGGGGGCTGCCCTAAAGTCCTTTCCCCACTGCTACCAGTCTGCGAGTCTGTGCCCTGACCCCAGCGCGCAAGGCTGTAGCTCACCGGCGGTGAAGGATCCCCACGGCTGGGCACCCTCCCCCTGCCGTTTATCCTCCGATATCTGCCCGCAGGATCACGGCTCCCCGCTTCGTACCTCAAAACCAACCGCCTGCGATATTCTGTTTGTAGAGATCCAGATCTTCTTACATCTCAGGCTGGTTTCGTGGGTGCTCAGAGTGGTCTGGTAGATATCCAGCTCAATTCCGGGGACCAGTTGAAATAGAGTCCCCTACTCCTCTGCCATCTTTTTTCTCTCAGGATTGATTTTGAATCTTGACTCATTTATTCTTCCAGCTCTTTCTTCCAGTATGGCAATAATGGCAGATGTAGTATGCAAGCTTCTGATTTCTTTATTTCTCAACCCGACTATGTTTCTCTGTAAGAGGAAGGAGTGGGAACTGAATAACATTTACTTACCATCTATTATTTGCCAGGTACTATGCCGGGTACATTATGTATATTTTATTGTTTAATCCTCATAATAACCATATATGATCATAACTTCCTCTTCTGTAGAAGGAGAATGAAAATTCTCATCTCAAAGAGTTTTGGAGAATAAATGAGATGATTTGTTTATTTAACTGACATAATTAAAAAAAAATTATGTACTTATTACAGTGCCTGGCAGATAGGAGGCACTTAGTTGTCTTTGCTTCTGTCCCTCTTCCTTCATCTGCTTTTTGGACAGACACAGGCAAGGACAGAAAACTATGATATTCCATTAAAGGGCCCTCTCTTGATGCCACAGAAGCACTGGTCAGCTCCTACTAGTCTTATTAGCCAGTTTTCATACCACGTGAATGTTACTTATTGCTGCATTACAAATTACCCCCAAGCTTAGCCCCTTAAAATGAGACACATCTATTTTTTTCCTATAGTTTCTGTGGGTCAGGAATCCAAGCATAGCTCACCTGGGTCCTCTGCTTTAGAATTTCTTACGCGGCTGCAGTCAAGGTGTTGATTCTAATCTGAAAGGTTGACTGGGAAAGAATCTTTTTGAAGCCCACTGATGTGGTTAATGACATGAATCAGTTCCTGGAGGGTTGTTGGATTGAGGGCCTCAGTCTCTTGCTGGCCATCAGGGGGAGGTCACCTCAGTTCTTGGTCACGTGCACCTCTCCAGCTTGCTTCCTCAGAGCAAGGATGTGGGAAGAATTAGAGAGTGTGAATCAGGCAGAAGTTACAGTCTTTTCGAACCTAATTTCAGAAGTGACATCCCATTACTTTTGCTGTGTTCTGTTTATTGGCAGTGAGTCATTAAGTCCAGCCCCCACAGAAGAGGAAGGAATTACACAAGGGAGTGAAAATCAGTAGGCAGGGCCACTGAAGGCCATGTCAGCAGCTGCCTATTACCACATGCCATAATCTTTATCAGGCAGACCTGGGATACATATCCCGGTCTCCGAGTCCTTGCTCTTTCCTGAAGAGTCTACCCTGGAGGCATCTTGAGTGTTGGTTGTAGTCATAACTGTGAGCTGATTATGTGGCCATGTTTTCCTCCTGGCTTTGTTTTGGAAACAGAGCAGTTTCATTGTAACCACATTGGCATGGTGAACTGTGGGACTTTCTTCACCTTTAGTTGTCCTCGATCCCCTCCGTCTTATTCCTTCAAGGGGTGTTTCATCCTCTCAAGACCTCAAGTCCTCGGGGCGCCTGGGTGGCTCAGTTCATTAAGTGTCTGTCTATTATTGGCCCCCAACCATGTACATAATAGGTGAAGAATAGCAGTAATGAAAGGTACTTTCTTCAGATATTGGTGTGTGTAGCAACTAAGGTCATCCTTGGCTTCTTCCTTCCTCTCACACCTGATATTACACCATCAGCAAGTCCTGTTGGCTCTAACTTCCAAATAACCTATTTCATTGAATCTAGGATGACGTTGATTATAACACATATTATTATGTTGGAAGATATTATATATATAATAGTATTATATACTATGTATATTATATATTAATATTGTATATGCTATGTATCTACTATAGTATCATAATACTACTAAGAGAAAATGCTGCTAATGAAACTATGGCATGCCCTGACTATAGAACGCATCTTGATTGCATGGGTATAAAATATGAAAAAATGAGCATCTTAGAATTGATTAAATATATACATAATACTTTTGAACACTTCCCACCATTTCCACAGCTACTACGCTTGCCTAAAACAATACTACGTCTCATGTAGAACATGCAATAGTCTTGTCACTGGTTTCTCCAGAGACTGTTCTTCATAGAGTAGCCAGAGGAATTTTTTTTTTTAAAGTCAGTCGGCTCATAGCACTCCTTTTTTCGAACATCTTCCATGAACCAGCATATGCAGAACAAAATCAAATTCCTTAGTATAGTGTACAGATTCTTGCACAACCTGGCCAATGCTTACCTTTCCACTATCATATTACTACTGCTCTTCCCTTTGCTCACTCTGATTTAGCTACTCTTTCCTTCTATCTATTCTTCGATCATACTAAGCTTATTCTCACCTCAGGGCTGTTGCACTTGTTATTCCTTCTGCCTAGAATGCTCTTCCCTTAAATGTGTACAGTGCTCCTTTCCTTACTGCATTTATATCTGTTTACATATCACAACCTTGAAAAGATCTTCATTCACAACTCCCTCCCCATTTAGATTTTGTCATAGAATTTGTCATTATTCGACAATGTGTCTGTGTGTGTCCTACCCTAAAATAATGTTTTTTTTTTTTTAAGATTTTGTATATTTATTTATTTTGGGGGCAGGAGGGACACCAGGGGAGGGAGAAGGAGACAGAGAATCTCAAGCAGACTCCTTGCTGAGCATGGATCCCGATGTGGGGCTCAATCTCATGACCCTGAGATCACAACCTGAGCTGAAACCAATAGTTGGCCACCCAGGCATCCCGATAATATAAATTTTTTGAGAGCAAGAATTTTGTCTGAATTGTCCATTGTTGTATCGTATCAACGATTTAATTGCATCTAAATAAAATATTTTTTTTTTAAAGATTTTATTTATTTATTTGACAGAGAGATAGACAGAAGAGCACAAGCAGAGGGAGCGGCAGAGGGAGAGGGAGAAGCAGGCTCTGCACTGAGCAGGGAACCCGATGCGGGACTCGATCCCAGGACCCTGAGATCATGACCTGAGCCGAAGGCAGACGCTTAACCATCTGAGCCACCCAGGCGCCCTAAATAAAATATTTTTTAAATTAAATATATATTTTTAAAGATTTTATTTATTTGACAGAGAGAGAGACAGCGAGAGAGGGAACACAAGCAGGGGGAGTGGGAGAGGGAGAAGCAGGCTTCCCACTGAGCAGAGCCTGATGTGGGGCTCCATTCCAGGACCCTGGGACCATGACCTGAGCCTGGGTTGTCTCTATGTGTGTACTCTAGGCTGCTTGTGGTGCCGGAAGGGACTAGGGGTGGAAAGAGAAGGAGGGGTGGGCCACTTTCAGGCATGGATTTCTGGGAATCTGAGGATTCTGAATTTAAATATATTTGTTAAGGTGCAAGTATAGATGTTTTCACTAATGATGTTGGTTTGATATATAACTTTTTTTTTAAAAAAAGATTTTATTTATTTATTTGAGAGAGAAAGAGAGAGAGAGAGAATGCAAGCATGCAGGGGGAGGGTAGAGGGAGAGGGAGAGAATCTTCAAACAGACTCGACGCTGAGCACAGAGCCTGACATGGGGCTCTCCCACAACCCCGAGACCATGATCTGAGCCAAAATCAAGAGTCGGATGCTTAACCTACTGAGCCACCCCGGCACCCCTGATATATTTTTTAAACATTTACATGTATGGTATACATGGGCTTCCAAATGTACTCTTGGCCAAGGCTCTATAAATATAAGGGGTGAGCTTGGGTCCACAATTGTATTAATAGTGCTGCTGCCTTAGCCTTATGTCTGTATGGCCTCACTGACTCTAGATGAAGTGTTTGCAATTTTTTTTAAAATAGAAAATCAAGAAATTAAGCTGAATTTTTAGATAAATGAAGTTTTATCTGGAACCTCAGCGTATAAATATAGAGATGTAGGATTATTCTGGCTGCAACAAGAATAAAAGCTCAGAACTCTGTTGACTCAGGGACAACCACCCCCGTCCCCTCCCTCCCTCAGGGTGGCCTTGAGGCATGGTTTTGGAACGTCAGGATTTCACAGACAGATACAGTTTGAAAATTATGGCTTCTTAATACTGGTGTTGGGTGCCCTTACGTTCTGTGAACCTACCTTGAAACACTACTACATAATCAAACAAGTTTGGGAAAAGCAAGGCACTGTTAGGCCTCTTTGGCAATCACAGGGCACAGCAACGTGAAATATCTTTTCCCCTCCCCAGCTTGTTGGGATATAACATTGTGTAGGTGTCAGGTGTATGAGATGATGATTTGATCGACGTATATATTGTGAAATGATGACCACAGTAATGTTAGTTAACACATCCATCACCTCACATAGTTATTTGTTTTTGGTGTGTGTGTGTGTGTGTTGAGAACTTTTAAGATCTACTGTCTTAGCAACTTCCAAGTATACCATACAGTATTGTTAACTATAGTCACTATGCTGTAATTTGGATCTCCAGAACTTATTTGTCTTGTAAGTGGAGTTTGTACCCTTTGACCGTCTTCACCCATGTCCCCCACCCCACTGCTCCTGGCAACCATCAATCTACTCTCTGTTTCTAGGAGGTTTTTTTTTTTTTTTTTTTAGATTCCAGATATAAGATCTGTCTTTCTCTGTCTGACTTATTTCACTTAGCATAATGCCCTCAAGGTTCATTCATGTTATTACAAATGGCAGGATTTCCTTCCTTTTTAAAATATTCCATTGGAAGTCATGTACAACAGAGTGATTTGATGTATGTATATATTGCAAAATGACCACAATAAGGTTAGTTAACACATCTATCACTTCACATAGTTATCTTTTTTTTGTGTGTGTTGAGAACTCTTAAGATCTACTTGCTTAGCAACTTCCAAATATACCTATATGTATTTTATTTATCTTTTTTATTTATCTATTCATCCATCAACAGACTGTATTGGCTATTGTGAATAATTTTATAGTGAATATGGGCATGCAGATATCTCTTTGAGATAATGATTTTGTTTCCTTTGGATATATACCCAGAAGTGAGATTGCTGGAACATATGGTAAATCTATTTTTAATTTTTTGAGGAACTTCCATACTATCTTTCATAGTGACTGTACCAATTTACATTCTCACCAACAGTGTACAAAGGTTTCCTTTTTTCCATATCCTCGCCAACACATTATCTCTTGTCTTTTTGATAATAACCATTCTAACAAGTGTGAGGTGGTATTTCATTGTGGTGTATGCTAATGTGTACTAATCTGATGATGAGTGATATTGAATTCCTTTTCATGTACCTGTTGGCTATTTGTATATCTTCTCTGGAAAACTGTCTGTTCAGGTCCTTTGCCCATTTTTAAATCAGATTATTATTTTTTTGCCATTGAGTTATATGAGTTCCTTCTATATTTTGAATATCAGCCCCTTATCAGATATATGGTTTTCAAATATTTCCTACAATTCCATAGGCTGTCTCTTCATTTTGTTGATTGTTTCTTTTGTTGTGCAGAAGCTTTTTAGTTTTATGTGGTCCCATCTATTCATTTTTGCTTTTGTTGCTTATACTTATGGTATCAAATTAAAAAATCATTGTGAAGACCAATGTCAAGGAGCTTACTCCCTATGTTTTCTTGTAGGAGTTTTACTGTTTCAGGCCTTACATTTAAGTCATTCAATTTGAGTTAATTTTTGTAAATGGTGTAAGATAGTTGTCCAGTTTTGTTCTTTTGAGTGCAAGTATCCAATTTTCCCGACACTATTTATTGGAGACCATCTTTTTCCCATGAATATTCTTGGATCTCTTGTCAAATATTATTTGGCTGTATATTAGCGGGTTTATTTCTGGGCTTCTAATTATCTTCCCTGGTCTATGTTTTTATTTTATGCCAGTATCATACTGTTTTGACTACTATAGCATTTAGTATAGCTTGAAGTCAGGAAGCGTGATGATGTATCTGCTTTGTTCTTTTTTCTTAGGATTGCTTGGGCTATTTGGGGACTTTTGTGGTTCCATACAAATTTTTAGGATATTTGTTTCTATTTCTGTGAAAAATGCCATTGGAATTTTGATACAGATTGCATTGAATCTAAAGATGTCTTTGAGTAGTAGGGGCATTTTAACAACATTAATTCTTCTGATTTATGAACACAGGATCTTTCTATTCATTTGTGTCTTCTCAGTTTCTTTCATCAAAGTCTTATAGTTTTCAGTGTAGAGATCTTTTACCTCCTTGGTTAAATATATTCCTAGGTATTTTATTCTTTTTTTTTTTTAAAGATTTTATTTATTTGACAGAGAGATAGAGAGAGCCAGAGAGCACAAGCAGAGGGAATGGTAGAGGGAGAGGGAGAAGCAGGCTCCCCACTGAGCACGGAGCCCGATGCAGAGCTTGATCCCAGGATCCTGGGATCATGACCTGAGCTGAAGGTGCTTAACCATCTGAGCCACCCAGGTGCCCCGGTATTTTATTCTTTTTGATGCTGTTGAAAATGGGATTGTTTTCTTAATTTCTTTTTCTGATAGCTCATTATTAGTGTAAAGAAGTGCCAAATGATTTTGTTTTTTAGAGAGGGGGAGAGGAATCTTAAGTAGGCTCCACGCTCAGTGCAGAGCCCCATGCAGGGTTTGATGTGGGACTCGATCTCAAAACCCTGAGATCATGACCTGAGCTGAAATCAAGAGTTGGATGCTTAACCGACTGACCAGGCACCCCACAACTGATTTTTGTATGTTGATTTTGTATCCTACAACTTTACTAAATTCATTTATTAGTTCTACCAGTTTTTTTGGGTGGAGTCTTTAGGGTTTTCTATATATAATATGTCATCTGCAAAAGAGACAATTTTACATCCTATCTGATTTGGATGATTTTGATTTTTTTTTCTTGCCTAGTTGCTCTGGCTAGGACCTCCAATACTATGTTGAATAAATATGGCAAGTGTGGGTACCCTTGTCTTGTTCCTCATCTTAGAAGAAAAGCTTACAACCTTTTCCTATTGAATATAATGTTAGTTATGGGCTTGCCAAATATGGCTTTTATTATGTTGAGGTAGATTTATTCTATACCCAATTTGTTGAGAATTTTTATTATGAAAGAATGTTGACTTTTGTCAATGTTTTTTCTGCATATATTGAGATGATAACATGATTTTTATCTTTCTGCTAATGTGATGCATCACATTGGTTGATTTGCATATGTTGAACCATCTTTTCATCTTAAAGCTGAATCCCACCTGATCATGGTGTATGATCCTTTTAATGTGCTGTTTATTTCAGTTTGCTATTATTTTGTTGAGAATTTTTGCACTTATATTCATCAGGGATATTGGTCTGTAGTTTTCTTATCTGGCTTTGGTGTCAAGGTAATGCTGGACTCATAAAGTGAGTTTGAGAGTATTTACTCTTCTTCAACTTTTTGGGAGAGTTTGAGAAGGATTGGTGTTGATTCTTCTTTAAATATCAGGTAGAATTTGCCAGTGAAACCATCTGGACTTGTGCTTTTCTTTGTTGGGAGGATTTTGGTGACTGATGCAGTCTTCTTACTTGTTATTGGTCTGTTTAAATTTTCTATTTCTTCATGATTTAATCTTGGTAGCTTGTGTGGTTCTAGGAATTTATTCATTTCCAGGTTCCTGATAGTTTCTTAAAATCCTTTGTATTTCTTTGGTATCTGTTGCAATGCCTCCTCTTTCATTTATAATTTTATTTATTTGAGTCCTTTCTCATTTTTTCTTGCTTCGTCCAGCTAAAGGTTTGTCAGTTTGTTTATTTTTTAAAGAACCAGCTCTTAGTTTTGTTAATATTTCCTATTCTCTTTTTTATTTATTTCTGCCCTAATGTGTATTATTTATTTCTTTATGCTAACTTTGGGATTAGTTTGTTCTTCTTTTTCTGGTTCCTTGAGGTGTAATGTTAGGTTGTTAGGTGAGATCTTCCTTTTTTCTTGATCTATGAATGTATAGCTATAAACTTTCCTCTTAGAATTTCTTTTGCTGCCCCCCATAAAGTTTGGTATGTATTGCCATTTCCATTTGTCTCATTCAGCTCAGCTTGGGGTACTAGATAGGTCAGTTGATAGCACCTGCTGGCAGGTGGGCTTATTATTAGGATCTCTAGTTGGGCAAAGCCACTGCCTGAGCTCTGAGGTTGGAGGAAGAGGGTGTTGCTGTCTGGGCTTCATGGTTGGGTGGGCCTGATGGCTGGGTTCCATGTGGAGGGAGGATGGCTGGGTAGGCTTCCTGGTTGGGTGGGGCTGCTAGCTATTTTGTGATCAGGTAGGGCCACTGGTTGGGCTCTGCAATCACTCTGGTCAGGCAGGGTTAACTGTAGGGTGTGTTCACTGTCAGGAAAGTCCCACTAACTGGACTGCGCAGTTGGACAGGACTGTGGGCTAGTGCTCCACAGTTGTTCCTGGTAAGATGGCCTCAGGTTGGGCTTTGTGGCCTCAGGCTGTGCTCTGTGATCAGGTGGGGCCACAGGTTATACCCTGAAGTTGGGCTGGGCTGCTGGTTGAGCTTTACAGTCCAGTAAGCTGTTGGCTGTGCTCTGCTGTTGGGAGGGGTGGCTGGTTGGGCTATCCAATTGGGTAGGCCCTCTAGCTTTATCCTGCAGTTGGGTGGGACTGGAGACTGTGCTTCACAGTCGAGCAGGGTCGCTGTCTAGAGCTCCCTTGTTGGGTGGAGCTGCAGATTATGTGCCATGATTGGGCACAGTCACTGGCTGGGCTGCCTGCCTAGGCAAGGCCACAGGTTGTGTTCAGCAATTGGGCAGAGTTGTACTCTCAGCTCTGCTGTTGTAGGCTGGCCTCTGAGGCTGCTCAGGATGACTATTCAGGTTTCTTCCTTACATGGGGCTGGAGGCTATGCTTAACAGTTTTGCAGGTCTGCTGGCTTGGCTCTCCACCTGAATGGGCTGTAAGTTGTGCTCTGTGGCTTCCAGGCATCTGTGGCCATGCTTCCTGGAGGGATGGGGTTGGAGGTTATGCTCGGCAATTGGGCAAGGCAGTGAATTTTTTTGCTTGCTCGGTCAGGGCCTTAGAATTGGGTCCACACTGGTATAGCCTGTTGGCTTGGGATCCAAATCTGGCAGAACTGACAGCCAAGCTCCCTGGCTAGATGGGGCCACTGGCTCAGCTCTGCAGATAGGCAGAACCACTGGCTGGTTTTTGCTTGAGGGCTGCTTCAAGCAAGAACTTGGTCTACCAAGATTGGAATGCTGGTTGCTGTAAGCCCCGCCCCCTGCTCCATCTCTATCTGATCCCCAGTGGTTTACCTTGTTTAATCCAGAGTTTTTAATATTTTATTTTTTAGATGTAATCACATCTTACCAGGAAATTCTTTTCTCACAGAGGCCCTTTTAATATCCATGTAATCCACTTTGAGAAATGTTGTCTAAGATGATTCCCTAATGTGAAACAGAGCTAGAACCCCATAAGTTCTATTCATTTGTGTGTTCTCTACAAAAATTTGGTAATCATAAGTGACTAATATAAAATTTCTATTTAAAGGAATATAGCCTTTATAGAAATATTGTGATAAATTTCTCATTACATTAAAACTATTTGTTGTCACTTCTTTAATTTTGTATTATGTATTCTAATAATATATTTAAAATTGTATTTTGCTCTAAGGAGAAATGTTTAACTGTCACTCATTTATTCAAGGTGTAAAAAGGCCCTAAGCCTTATTCACAGTTCCTACTTATTCTTGCCACTATGTTCTGTTGCTAGAGTTAAATGTGTCTGCTGCAGATTCTAATGGCAATAGCAAAAGATTCTAATCTTATGTTCTGATACTTTTAGGCTGCCAAACTTTCTGAATATTTTTTGGATGTATGAGAACTAATTTTCCATTCAAACAGCTGCTGTCTGCTTCCCTTCAATTTGGCATTAATTTGGAAGGTAGAGACTTTTGAGCACACAGTGGTTAGATTGGCTCTGGGGTGGGTCCCTCATGATGATCTCTTTCAGACAGAAGATTCTTAGTCACCTGATTCCTTATCATACCTGCAGCGATGTTGTTCATTAATTTCATTTCATGCCTACATCAAACGCAATGGGATACTTCTGTTCCAGCTGTTCTCTAGGGCTAATGTCAACTTTAGTGTTTGATTTTTAATCTCACCAATGCTTTGTGCACAGACTGCTTCTTTTCTCTCTCTCTCAAGTTTTAAAAGGATTATAGACAGATCAGGAAAAACAAGTATAGTTGTTGTTTTTTGGTTTATTTTTCATAAGTTCCCAAGAATATGACATTGTGGGCAAAAATCAGTTCTGCAAGGGATCTGACCTGCTTCCTGCAGTTGTCTCTGGCCCATTCTCTAGTGTCCCACCCTGGTGATTCTCTGTTGGTGGTGCAGCATGGGTTGCCATGGAAACCCTGTGGGCACACACACACGTGCAACCTGGAAATGTTGGGGCATTAACACAGGTGGGATGAACTTTGATCAACTGGCATTGGGTAGATACAAATTTTTTCTCTCTACTGACAGTTCTAAAACATATTTCATATGGTTTGTCAGATGGTCCTTTAAGACCAAGAAGTCGATTGTCAACAGTGGAGGCCAACTTGATGATGGATATTTGTAATGACTCTTCCTCCTGGCCTGCTTTGCTGGCACTGTCACTCATACTTTTCCTTGGTTTCATATATCTTCCGAAAGGACTGAAGCACGAGTCTTCGAGTCTTTGTCTCCAGCTCTGCTTTCAAGGGAACCCATGTTAAGATAGTGACCAAGTTATAGTTCTGGTTACCATATTTCACAAAAATAAGGGTTAATAAAAACAATAATTATTTTATGATTTTAGCTGATTTCTGAAATAAGTTTAGAGAGCTATATACATTGAATTGAATTTATTTTTACATTTAACAATTTTCCTTTTAAAGAAGTAGGACTGCCTCAAAGCTGTATCCATTAGCTCTTTCTCCCATGCCTGGTCTTTAAGACCATTTTAAGGATACACCTTTAAGACATTTGGTAAAACTCAGATTCAGTGAGTGACCCCAGCATGTGGATCCTGGTACTAGACTCATTGGGTGCTGTCATAGAATTTCTTTCTCAGGTCACTTGTTTTCCAGTTTATGGTGATGCCATCTACTGACCTGCATAAATTATAGACAGATATATCTCAACATTTATTCTCTTTGGCTGGGCTTTTGTTTTTTATATCCTACAGAAATAGTAAAAGAGGCTAAGGAATAGATGAACAATGAAATAAGGGTGAAAAAAAATGAGGGTAAAAAAATAACACCGAATACATGCCATAGGTCCTGGGCAATGACTAGAAGGACATTTCAGTTGTATGTGTGCTTCCTGGTAGCCAAAGCAAAAGTATAAATAGGGTAAGTAATGACAGTCACAGTGTCCATAAATTTTTTTTTACCTTTTTTCCAGGAGATTTATCTGTCTTCTACCAAGATCTAAGAAAAACTTCCCTAGACATTCCATGGAAAAAGTGAGTATTGTATGATCAGTCAATTGACACTCTTCACGACATGCCTGCTGTACGGGCAGGAAGGACTTTATAGGACTGTATCTTTTAGCAAGAATCTTCCAATGTTGCGTAGTCAGCTCTCTGATGGTCACATTCACTGTGTAAGTGGAGAGCCCCTCATCTTTGAAGCTATCTCCCACAAATATGGTTTTTCCCAAACGAACTTTTGATGAGAATTGGGCTAGCCTGGAGTTTGCCCTGGGAGGACTCGTTAGGTCTAATTGGACACATGACTTAAATGTACATCTCTTAATGTGATAAGGGCTTAACCTCTCTCTGCTGTTTTAGGTTTGGGCGTGAAAAATAAGTGATTTGTTCAACAATGAAACAGGACCACATTGTCTGGACAACAGAGAGTCCTTCATCCGTTTTAGTATTTCTTACATTCAGACAGACTGCCCCTCTGTGACCATGTTGATGAGCTTGCTCTTGCGTTCAGTTGAATATTATATGTTCTCTGTCTTTGTGACATATCTGTGGGGATCTGGTCATCAAACAGGCTCCCTACTTAAAATATTTCCTCACTCTATTTCAGGGGCTAGGGTAATGTGGTTGGTGGATCCTCCCTGATGACTTGACAGTCATCAGAGAAGGGCTAGCTGTCTGGGGGAAATCTATGTTCTGACGTTCTGCTGCCAAGTGCAGTCTGTAGGAGTGGGTGGGATGCAGGGAGTGTGGAAACATATGTTGCACTCCTGGGTTAGTAATGATTTCCATTTTATCAGGAGTGTCACAGTCATTTCTCACAATATCTATGTGAGGGGAGGTGATGTCAGGCCTGTTTTACAGATAAATCGTTGACAGATATTTATATCGAAGGAGACTTCTGAAGTCAAACTTCTCATTGAGGAAATTTTTTTTTTAATTTTCCAAGATGGCCCTTTTCTTCACTTCTATCCATGGTTTTAAAACTTTCAAAACTAACTCAAATCTCAAATTTTCTGCAAAGTTTTTCCTGACCTCTTCTGATTGAGCATAATTTTCTTCCTTCAGGAGAAGGAAGCTTCATGCGAACCTTTATTTTAGAGTGCATTATAGTTATTTGCTATTGTGAGATCCTTAAGGTCAAGGGCCAATCCTTTTTCATCTCTGTAAGCCTGTTGCCTTGCATGGTGTTTGAACATAGAGTTCCTTAATGTGACCTTCCCCTAGTGATTAATTTATTCTGGAACTTTCCTTTTTGTGTGAGGGATTACCATATATATGAGGTCTCATTTTAGAAACCAACAGTTATTTTTTGATAGACAATAAAAACCAGATTTGACTTTCTTTAACCTTTTAGAAAACCAAGAAATTTCACTGTTCATATGAGAACCCCAGAGGAATACTAATGAAGTCATGTGTTTGCAATGGGAAAAGTAGACAGTTCCATAGAGCTCTTCCTTGTCCTCACTGATACCTTAAAAGCAGATATTACTAAGATACAAATATTGTGTTTCTAAAGAGTGTTGCTTTGTTGTGCTGGATCACTGCATATGGTTAAGGGTTGGAGGTCATGAAGAACTACAGTAACTGCAGAGTAGTCCCTGCACAGACACGAAATGGACCTTACTATAAGCAGTATTCCAGTTATCAGCTGGCCTATGCCAAACAGTAAAGATTACTTTTATTGAGGATTGAAGCTATTTACCCTAAGTCTATGTTTTGGAATACCTGTGTCCATCTCCTCTCTCCTCTACCAACTGAGTAGAGTGATATAGCATTACTATGACCTGAGAGTTGATGGCAGGATTAGTAGGGGAGAATGGTTAAGGTCTTTCAGGTTGGGAAATTAGGGTGGATTAAGTGGCTAGTCATTGTTAGAAAATAAAAGACTGAGGTAAGAGAAGCAATTTCCATAAAGGAAGATGGAAAAAGGCATTATAGCTCAATTTTACCTATTTTTAGCCTGTTACCTTGAGTTCTGTGACTGCTGTAAATAATCTGAGAGATTCTCAAAATCAGGGCCATGTTTTGCTCACCTTTGTATCCCCGAGATTAAGCAGAGATTATCAAGCAGATGGTAGACATTGTTAAAGGTGTATGCAATGGCACTGTAGAAAGTCTTGGGCTTTGGATCAAACAGATCCATGTTTAAATCTTGGTTCTACCTCTTATCGTCTGTGTGTTCATGGGAAAATTACTTAACTTACCTGATCTTCAGTTACCTTGTATATAGAAACGAAGATAGCACATATGGCATAGGTTTATATGAAAATTGAACGAGATCTTGTCTGTAATGTGCCAACATAGAAAAAATGCTCAATAAATGATAATTTATTTGATGAGTAAATTTTTGATGAGTAAAAATAGAGGTCGATGCTTCAGTTTTTACTTATGTGAAATGTTCTTTTATATTTTTTTTGTGAAGGATAAAGTAATAATCACAAATGTCTGCACAGGACCTAGAATAGCTGAAACAAATTCAGAAAAGAAGAATAAGGTGGGAGGAATCACTATACCTGTTTTTTAACACATATTAAGTATCTATTATAATCAATGCAGTGTGATGTTGGTGAAAAGATAAACATATGGATCAATGGAATAGAATTGAGAATCCAGAGTTAGACCCACACAGATATGCCCAACTAATATAAAAATTATTTAAAAAAATTTTCTTAATTGTGGTAAAAAACACATAAGATTTACCACCTTAACTATTTTTAGGTGTATAGTCCAGTAGTGTTAAGTACATTCATATTGTATGACAGATCTCCAGAACTTCCTGCCCAACTAATTTTCAACAAAGATGCAAAAGCAATTCATTGGAGAAAGTTAGCATTTTCAACCAATGGTACTAGAGCAATTGGACATTCATAGACAAAAAAATGAACTTGACTTAAACCTCACATCTTATAATTAACTCAAAATAGATCATGGACTTAAATAAGTAAAATATTAAAGTACTAAATTTTCAATTAAAAAAATAGGGGAAACTCTTTGGGATGTAAGACTGGGTGAGGATTTCATATATTTAGCACCCAAAAGCATGATATATAAAAGGAAAAATTGTTAAATTGACCTCATAAGAATTAAGAACTTTGGAAAACCCTGTGAAGAGGATTAAGAGCTACAGGCTGGCAACTTCTTACTAGACATGTCTCCAGAAGCAAGGGAAACAAAAGCAAAAAGGAACTATTGGGACTTCATTAAGATAAAAAGTTTCTGCACAGTGAAGGAAACAATCAACAAAAATAAAAGGCAACCTACGGAATGGGAGAAGATATTTGAAAATGACATATCAAATAAAGGGTTAGCATTCAAAATCTATATAGAACTTACCAAGCTCATCATCCAAAAAACAAATAATCCAGTTAAGAAATGGGCAGAAGACATGAATAGACATTTTTCCAAAGAAGACATCCAGATGGCTAAGAGATGCATGAAAAGATGCTCAACGTCACTCATCATCAGGGAAATTCAAATCAAAACCATGCTGAGATAACACTTCACACCCGTCAAAATGGCTAAAATTAACAACATGGGAAAAACAGGTGTTGGCAAGAGTAGAGATAAGGGAACCCTCTTACATTGTTGGTGAGAATGCAAATGGGTGCAGCCACTCTGGAAGACAATATGGAGGTTCCTCAAAAGGTTAAACATAGAAACACCCTACAACCCAGCAATTGCCCTACTAGGTATTTACCCAAAGGATGCAAAATACTGATTTGAAGGGACACATGCACCCCGATGTTTATAGCAGCATTTATCAACAATAGCCAAACTATGGAGAGAGCCCAAATATCCATCAACTGATAAATGGATAAAGAAGAAGTGGTATATATATATATATATATATATACACACACACACATATATATGCTGGAATATTACTCAACCTTAAAAAGGAAGGAAATCTTGCCATTCGCAACAACATGGATGGAGCTAGAGTGTATTATGCTAAGTGAAGTAAGTCAGTCAGAGAAAGAAAATATCATATGATTTCACTCATATGTGGAATTTAAGAAACAAAACAGATGAAATAGGGGAAGGGAAAAAAAATGAGAGGGAGGCAAACCATAAGAGACTCTTAAGGATAGAGAACAAACTGAAGGTTGATGGAGGATGAGGTGGGTGGGGGATGGGTTAAATGGGTGATGGGTATTAAGGAGGCACTTGTGATGAACACTGGGTGTTATATGTAAGTGATGAATCACTAAATTCTACTCCTAGAACCAATATGACCCTGTATGTTAACTAACTAGAATTTAAATAAAAACTTAAAAAAATAAAAGCTACAGGCTGGGGAAAATATATGCGAACAGCATATCTCACAAAGACTAGTATCTAGAATATACATAAAGACCTCAACTGTCAACTGTAAAAAACACATACAATCTAATGGAAAATGGGCAAAAGACATGAACAGACAGTTCACTGAAGAGCACTTGGCAAACATGCACATGAAAAATGTGATGAGCGCCATTAGCCATTAGGAAATGCAAATTAAAACCACAGGGAGATACTACTACACACCTATTAGAATGGCAAAATGAAGATTAGTGCCAAGACCAAATGTGGATGAGGATGCAGAGAAACTGCATCACTCATACATTGCAGATAGGGATGTAAAATGGACAGCCACTCTGGAAAAGCATATGGCAGTTTCACACAAAACTATACATGCATTTACCATATGGCCCAGCAATTGCACTCTTGGGTGTTTATCCCAGAGAAAGGAAAACTTATGTTCACACACAAACAAGTTTTTATAACAGCTTTATTTGTAATAGCCCCAAACTGGAACCAACTCATATGTCCTTAAATGGGTGAACGGTTAGGCAAACTGTGGTACATCCATATCATGGATAGGTACTCAGCACTAAAAAGAATGAACCATTGATACACTCAACTACTTGGACAAATCTTAAGGGAATTATGCTGAGTAAAAAAAAGCCAATCTCAAAATGTTACATACTGTATGATTCCATTTAGATGATATTCCTTAAAATGACAAAGTTATAGAGATGGAAAACAGATTACATGTTGCCAGGAGTTAGGGAGAGGGGAGGAGGTATGGTAGTTGTAACTGTAAGATGGTAGCATAAGAGATTCTTGTGATGGAACTCTCCAGAGTCTTGACTGTGATGGTTGTCCACAAATCTACACATGTGGTAAAATTGCACACATGCATAGACATAAACACAGATGAGTGGATGCAAAACTGCTAAAATCTGAATAAAGTCAGTGGATTATATCAATAGCAATTTCCCAGTTGTGATATTGTTCTATAGCTATTTAAGATGCAACCTTTTGGGGAAACCAGGTGGAGGGGATTTGGGATCTCTCCATATCATTTCTTAGACTTCCATTTGATCTCAAAACAAAAAATAAAAAGAAAAGAAAAGTCTGAGCTAGGTTGTAAACTCCACTACAAATCAAATGCAAATGGCATCCCATTTTGGCTGGGCTTAATAATAATAAGTAGTTGGGTTTCAGAGTTGCAGGGTTTGAGAAGACTAAGGGATTCACGGTCTAGTTGGGAAGAAATCTGCATCTCCTAGAGCACTGCTGTGCAATAGACCTTTCTGTGATGCCGAAAATGTTCTAAATCTGTACTGTCCACTATTGTAGTCATTGTAGATGTGTGGCTAATGTAACTGAGGAACTGAATTTTCAATTTTATTTAATTTTATTTATAAATTTTTTAAGTGATATTCTTTATTTTTAAAATTGATTTTATTTATTTATTTGAGAGAGAGACAGAGCACAAGCAGAGGGAGCTGCAGGCAGAGGGAGAAACAGGCTCCCCGCTGAACAAGGAGCCCGATGTGGGACTTGATCCCAGGACCCCGGGATCATGACAAGAGCTGAAGGCAGAGGCTTAACTGACTGAGCCACCCAGCCGTCCCATCAATTTTATTTAATTTTAAATAATTAAAATTTACATTCACATGGCACATGTGGCTAGTGCTACTGTATTGGATTGTGTAATTTTGGAGAAATGGTAGGTTCCAAAAATAGGAGGAAGTTTTTAGAGCACAGGCTGTTCAAGGGAGTTAATACAAACCATGTTTTGTCATTGAAACATGACAAGTTTCCATCAGAAGAAAAAATTTTTGGTTAGACTTTTGGAAGTCATTGAGTCAGATGGCTTTAAAGGAAAACAGACCTGGAGTGGAGAGGTGGATATAAGAGACATTACTTTTCCCGTGACCTAGGGCAGTGTCTGTTCACTGGGGTTGGGCATCATGGTAAACTCTGAAGGAGAACTGAAAGACCATCTGAACATAAATTACATGTAGGCAGTTCTGGACAAAAGTGAATAGCATATAACTTTGAATTCCCCAATTGGTACATCACATGTGTCCTGAGATTCCTTTGTTCTATAGGGTTAAGGAATATGGTGCATAGAAAGGATTCTGGTCTGCTGGTCACCCAAATCTGAATTCCAGGTGCTTGGTGGCTCAGGCCCTCACCATGATATTCTGGGCCCCTCTCTGGCCCCAATAAGAGGGTTTCACTAGTGACTTTTATGTTTCTTTCCAATTCTCAGGTTTTCTTTTTATTTATTTAGCATGCACACTTTAATCTATCAGATCTGAGAATCATCTGTTTGGGGAACACTTTAATGGGGGAGGTGCTGAACAATGACTATGAATTTTAGATGTGAAGATGCTTCCCTCCATCCCATTCCATTTCAAAGTGATGAAAGTAGAATTTATACTAATAATAAAAAATCAGAAGAGAAATCTTCTGTTTGGGGTCTTATCTGGATTGCGATACCATGAATGCAGTACTTGATTATTTTTTAAAATTATAAGGTTGGAAAAACCCAATGATCCAGGGATGACTTTATGTAAAAGATAAATTTTTCCTCAAGTACCTTTGAGGGTCTTGGTTTCATGGAGAAGAGTTAAGCTTAATGGAAAATTTGCATATGCAGGACATATTTAGGTTTCCTGGGATAAGAAACTCTGTTCCTGTGTCTCTAAATGCCTCTGGGGTAGCTCTAAACAAGTTCCCTCAGGGTCTCTAAGACTTGACAGCACCAGGAGACATCTTATAATTCCTGCTGGCTTTGAAGGTGACATTTCTGGGATTTGGTTTTCAAAGGAGAATGCTTTCAAAAGAGAATGAGTGCATAGGCCTCTTTCCCCCAAGGATCCAGAGCACATAATTGTCAGTTTCCTGTGAAGGGCACAGTGGGGCTGAGGCTTTTCCCACTCAGGGTGAACTCAAGGCCCCCAGCCTCCAGGCTGACTCGTTCAAGGTCCCTCTGCTCTCTTGACTAATTAGACTTACTCTCTTGAGTTAGAAGTCTGGGCATTTAACAAATAAGATGGTGAACAGATGGAGAAGACTGAACTCTTTGATGGAATTGAGTCCCAGAGATCCCTAAGGAAGAGTTTTGGTGAGAGAGCCTTTGGTTTTTACTTAGGAGTTAGGCAGATTTCAGTTGGATTTTGGCTAAGACAACTTGTAGGTTCAATATAACATGGTAGGCCAAACTTTTACCCCATTCAACTGCTCTACCCACAAAAATGGATGCCTTTAAGTAAAAAGAGAATTAACTACTCAGATTAGCAAATGACACATGGGATTTGGCCTTATGTCTCCAGCTGTGTTTTTTTTTAATGAGGACCAAGCAACTTAAAGGTCAGGTGAGACATTGCTGCTTTGTCATTTCCTGTCTTGGACTCTGAAGTTCTCTTTCTTTTGGCTTGAATCAGGTGTGTGAGTGTATGCATGTATGTGTGCATGTGTGTGCATGCCTGTGTGTGTGTATGTGTGTGCGTGGTATTGGTGGGAGACAGAGACTAAGAGGAGATCTCTGTTTTTTTCTCTGAGCTTACTGGCTACAGTCTCCTGATCTATTAATTTCTTCAGGCCAGTTTTTTTCTTGGCCAGTGTATTACTGCTGTTCAGTAATTAATCTTTACATGACACAGGAAATAAAGCCATGTTATGAAGGACTCCAATTATTTTAATGGTGTGGAAGACTTTTCAAGATCTGACTTGCTTTCGTTAAGTCATTTTACAGGTTATGAATAAAGTGTAGATTATTTTTTGGTGATACCCTCAAGTTTTGTCTTTTTTTAAAAAAGATTTTATTTATTTGAGAGAGAGTGAGAGAGAGAGAGAGGACAAGCAGGGGGAGAGGGAGAGGGAGAAGCAGGCTTCCTGCGGAGCAGGGAGCCCAACGTGGGGCTCCATCCTAGGACCCTGGGATCATGACCTGAGCCGAAGGCAGACGCTTAACTTACTGAGCCACCCAGGAACCCCTCAAGTTGTGTTCTAATAATGAATTTTTATGTTGAAATGGTCAGCAGTTAAGTGCCATTATGAATTGTGGGCCTATGCACATTTTCCACTGGTTATTCTTTTATGTAACAGTCACACATTCTTTATCGTGTCATTGGAATAAAGCTATGTGAGTGCAGGGACCACATATCCAGCTCAAGCTATTAATTTTCATTGCCAACGACTTTCTTAATTAATTATGATTTTAAGAAGTGAATTTTCCCCTGTCCATTTTTAATCTTACAGAGAATTGTGGATGGAGTTTTAGGAAAATTTGCTCAGTTCTTTGGGAGATATCCAAATGCAAAAGCAGAAAAAGTGTTTGTCAGCCATTCAAAAAATTATTCAGATCCTCTGTTGTACTCAGAAACCTTGAAAATAGATCAATTTACATATGACATTTATTATAGCTATTTATAGTTTGATTTACAAAATATGCTCAGCATGCAAACTTGCTGTATGCATACTAAACGAATGAATACTTAAAGGAATTTTTCACTGAAGATAAAGTTTAAGCTGAACTCTTGCTTAGCCAGGCTTGGTGGAAATGTGTGTGTTCTTGGATATGTCTTGTCTACAAAATAAGATAAATGAATATGCCTTTATTAAAATAAAGTATTATATATTAAAGGATTAAAATGTAGCTTTTTTTCCCTTTAATTCTATTACTTCCCTCATTAAATTCTAATTTAGAGTAGTGATACCAGACACTGCAGGAAATACAAGAGAAGTATAAGACATGACCTCTTTGTTTGGAATCCTACAGTTTAGTTAGGGAGATATGACTCGAATGTGTGAGGGCATTGTCGCTGTCAGCAAGACAGTATGTAATTAGATGGTACATTGTGATGTATGGATTGTAATTACCAAAGAACTTCAGAGAAAAGAGAGAAGAATGTAGATCGGGATAATCCGAGAAGAGTTAGTGTACAGTTGTTCCAATTTAAAATTCAAGCTTTTTTAGATTCATTTGGGTCTTCAAAAAATAAAATCTATTCCACATTTCCTTTGGTTAAATCCCCTTCTAGAACTCCATTAGGTGTATGTTCATCCTCCTTATTTTATCCTCTGTCTCTTAACCTCTGCCTGATATTTTTATCTTTTTTTTGTCTCTTTGAGATTTATGTTGAGCAATTTCCTCAGCTCTATCTTTGTGTACATCAATTCTGGCTTTTTCTATGTTGACTCTGCTATTTAATGCATTTGCTGAATTTTATAATTTCAATGGCTATATATATTTTTTATTCCTGGAAATTTTACTTATTTGTATTCAATGTGTCTTCTTTCTGAGTTTTCTTGGCTGATTTTAATTTTTAAACAGTATACTGCTCTTCAGCTTTTTGCGTATCTTCTTTTATGTCTTTAACCATTTAAAAAACTTACTTATTTGTTTTGTCCTTAACCATTTTAAACATTTTTGTTCTCTAGTCTTATTCAGATTGTTTAATTATCTGAATTTATTGAAGATCTAATCCCAGTTTATTGTTATTGTGCCAATTGTGGATAGATTTGTATTTATAAAATGTTGCTCATGTATTTTCCAATTAGTGGGCTCAAGTGTATCTTCATTGGTACTTTATCTGTGGGACTCCTGTGAGGCCAGGATTGGGCACATAGCCTTTCAGAGTTGTTTGACATTAGTATTCCAGTGTATTAACAACCTGGGATATATTTTTATGTTGATTTCTTGGATCGAGGAGTTAGCCCATGATGTGGCTAGTATAAACTCAAACCAAATATCTGTGTATGGCCTAGACCCAGGTATATGCATTTATAGGAGAGGCTATTTTTATCATTCAAGGTTAGGCCTGAAAAAGACAACTTTTTTTGAGGTACTTTCTGAGGTTGGTTTGTTTTTCCCCTAATCCACCTTTCACGAGAGTGCTTCTTTAAAGGGACCTAGGTTGAAGCAGAGGACTGCATTCTAATTCCAACACAGAAAAAAATATCAAAACCCCTAGGGTACCCAAAACAACTGTGTTCCTCCTTCCTCCAGCCTTGCAGAGTGATGCCAACTGGGAGGCTTACTTTTCTGGTTTTCAGGAGTTTCTTGTTTCTGGAAATTGAGAATTTTGTTTTCTTGCAAACTTACTTACATTTTTAAAGAATGCTTGTAATATTTTATGCAGCATTGTAGAAGAAAGATTGTCAGGATTTTTTTCCCCCCCTCAGAAGCAGAAATCCTTAATTCCTTACTAATTCTCCTCATAAGGGACATTCTAAATCTTGTTAACCTTTTGAGCATCATGACTCAGTGACTGCAATTAACCCTTTGCTTTCTAACATTATCAATGGATCTTTTTGGGGCATCCTTCTGTCTCCCCGGAAATAAGCACGGATCTCCTCCATTTGGAAAAAGTTTTTGCTTGACTGCCTTTTCTTTTTCTGTTAATTCTTTTCTGCTTTTTACAGTAGAAGCCATTAATAGAGTTCCATGAATATATTGCGATTTGGGGCGCCTGGTTGGCACAGTTGGTTAAGCGTCTGACTCTTGGTTTCCGCTCAGGTGGTGATCCCAGGGTCATGGGATCTAGAGCTCTGCGTTGGGCTCCACACTCAATGTATTGTCTGCTTAAGGCTCTCCCTCCCTCTGTCCTCCCCTCCTTCCCTCTCCCTGCTCTGCTCACTCTCTCTCTCAAATAAATAAATCTTAAAACAATATATTGCAATTTGTATTGTCTGATTATCAACTCATTTCTGAATGTCTTATGATATGACTTTCATCTCTAGCACAGTACTAACACTGTTCTCTCTACTGTCACCAGGGACAACATAAGGTTACACCCAGCAGGCTTTTCTCCTCTGCCAGATCTCACACTCTTTGGCTTCTCTGAGGTTTTCGTGTTGACTGTCTCCTGCTTTAAACTTTATTTCTTTGAGCCTCATGCCATAATATTGTTCTAATTCTCCTCTTTCCTCCTCTTACCTATCTGGCCCCCTCTTCTGTGACTTCGTCCTTGAATTCATCTTCCCATCCATTAAATAGGGGTGGCTTTTCTTCTCTTGATTCTACAGTGTTCTTTCTCTATATTATCTTCATTCCCATGTTATTTTTTTGCAGATGATTCATAAATCTCTACCTTTAACCTAAAATCCTTCTTTTTCAGTTGTCTCTCAAATACTTTCCCCTGAATGTCCTGCTGACATGCCCAAATCATTGGATTTAAAACCAACTCATTCTCTTCCCA
This sequence comes from Phoca vitulina, assembly GCF_004348235.1. Classification (NCBI taxonomy): domain Eukaryota; kingdom Metazoa; phylum Chordata; class Mammalia; order Carnivora; family Phocidae; genus Phoca; species Phoca vitulina. Next base: position 13,673,847 of record NW_022589718.1, read on the forward strand.
TCCCCAATAACCTTGTGATTTACCTAATTCTGTCTGGGTTATTATTTTTGTCTCCTGAGCTTAAAAATGATTAGAGAAATCTTTCATTCCTGTAAAATTTTTCTTTTCCAATTTCTCTCTGATTTATCCCTTATTTGTCAATCTTATTGTATCTCTCCCTGTGTGTATCACTCTGCACTATTTGTCTTCTATGTGGTTTGTTACCCTTTCACTCACTTTTCTATAATCCATTCCACCCACCAGGTTGAGATTCGCCTATTTAATTCACCAATGCCATGCCATTACCCAGCTTAAAAACTTTCAATGATTACCAAATACTAACAGGATTAACCCCAAACTCCTTATTCGGGTGGTTTAAAAAAAAAAAAAAGTCTGGAGAATCCAGTGCTGTTGTGCTGGGCCTGACTTTTGCTCTATGACTAATTAGTTTTGTGAACATGGTGAAATCACTGGTCACCAGGTAAAAGGTCTCTTTCCTCTAAAATGAAATACTAGCAAGAGAAAAATAACCGAAAGAGACTTTTCCGAAAGAGGAGAAACAAATGGCCAATAAAAGATGAACAGATGCTCAATTACAATGAGATATGACTACACACCACCAGGACAGATCAAATAAAAAAGATAAACATTATCATATTTGGACAGGGATGTGCTTGCAGCAACAGGAATTTTTATACACTGTTGATCCACGAATAAGCAATTGTATTCCTAAGTATAGACTCAACAGAAAAGTTTGCATATATTCACCAAAGGGCATGTATAAGCATGTTCATAACAGTACTATACAAATTAGCCTAAGACTTGAAATTACCCACAAATCATAGGATGGGGTAAATAAATTGTGGCACGAATGAAAAAACATGGATCAATCTCATAAACATGATCACAGCAGTCAAACACATAAGAATATCTGCCATATGATTTCATTTCTAGAATGTGTAAAAACAGGGAAAACTCATCTGTGCTGTGGTTACCCTTGGGGGTAGGAAACCAGCTGGAAGGATCCCAAGTTGGTTCGGTGGTATTGGTAAAGTCTTTTCCTTGGTCCTGTGTCTGGATACACAGATGTGTTCAGTTTGTGAAAATTTATTGAGCCACATACCTACGGTATGTGCACTCCCGCCATGTATATTATCTTTTAATAAAAGATTTTTTTTTAATAAAAGATTTTTAAATGATGACTCAGGGGAGCTGTGAATAATGGCAGCAATGAGGTAAATAACCTCCCCGAGTCTCCTCCCTAAATGATGTGAAATAATTTTTTATCTACAAAAATTTGATGAAAACCACCTCTCAACGTTAACGTAAATAATGCTGAAACTGTACGGTAGCTAGCTGTGAGTAAAAAGAGAAAAGTCAACGAGTCCCAGTTCTGTGGCCCATGTGGTCCTTTCTTACACTCTGGGTTTTCATGGTGAGCAAAGGCAGATGGAGAGAGGCCGAAGGACTCATAGGAGGGACTCTAATGGAGGGACCTGTGGGTGGGTTGGAGCGACCACCAAAAAGATTGTATCCACCCTAAATCTGAAAATCCTAAAAAGGTAACCAGACAGATCAGAGCATGACAACAAAAAGGGATTTCAAAGTATTCAGTGCTTAAAGGACCAGATAGACTTAAAAAAAAAAAAAAAAAAAAAAGACCAGACATACAATTTAAAGGGATAGACTCTATTTTAAAGGAAAAACCTGGGATGCCTGGATGACTCAGTTGGTTAAGCGTCTGCCTTCAGCTCAGGTCATGATCCCAGGGTCCTGGGATCGAGTCCCACTTTGGGCTCCTTGCTCAGTGGGGCGTCTGCTTCTCCTTCTGCCTGCAACTCCCCCTGCTTGTGCTCTCTCTCTCTCTGACAAATAAATAAATAAAATCTTTAAAAAAAGAGAAAAAACCTGATTTCAAAGCGTTGTCTTCTGGGGGGAGAAAAAGTCAAAAGGGAAGGAAGAATCACCCTTGGGAAATCAAGTGGTAAGGGGGAAAAGATGAAAAAGGGAGAAATTTCGTGTCCTATAAGACAAAAGGGAATAAAAAACCTGGAAGCCTCGTAACCTCCCCACCACCACTAAAACAGTCTGACAAAACCCTGCTTAAGTATTTGGACATTTCTAAGTTGAAAAGGAATTAAACTAGGAATTTTCTAAAATGCTGCAATATCATGAAAATGAACAAAAGGAAAGTTTACAGAGAAATATTTCAGAAAATCAGGAAATGAATTTGCATGCAAATCAGTGGAGGAAAATTCCTCTCCTGAAAAACAGCCATGAAACAGAAGAAAATTTTAAGTCTACACTCCCATAATGAATGAAATATACTGAAACAAGCATTTGCAGATATGAAAAACCACTTTAAATCGGAAACCCAGAAACTAAAAGGAGAAATGGACTAAAAAAAGAGAGAGAGAGAGAAGAAAAAAAAGAGAGAGAGATAAAAAGAAAAAAGTTAATTAAATTCAGGAAAGAAATGGAAGGAAAAATTATCTCAGAAATGAAGAATAATTTACGAGATGCACAAGGGAAAATGGACCAAATGAACATTTAATTAAAGGCAGGAAAACAACCAAGGGAATAGTAATGGGTAAAGAAAAAAGTAAAAAGGCTCAGTTGTAGAAATGGAAGACAGGCAAAGAAAGAATAATATTCATGTTATCTGAGGCCCTGAGGAAGAAAAATAAAACAATGGAACAGATCTAATATTTAAAATTATAATCCAAGAAAGCTTCCAGAAGTAGAAAAAGACTTAAATCAACACATGGAAGGACTCATCTGGCAAAATTAACCCAGAGCTATCAATTCTCAGACACAGCCTGGTCCGATTAATAGTTCTTAGAAATAAAGATAAAATCCTCAAGGTCTTTCTCTACACAAAAAGATCAAATTACTTACAAAGACAAAAGAATTAGAGTAGCATCAGACTTTTTTTGTCCCTAAAGATTTTATTTATTTACCGGAGAGAGAGATAACACAAGCAGGGAGTGAGGCAGAAGGGAGGGAGAGACAGAGGAAGAGGGAGAAGCAGACTCCCCATGGAGCAGGGAGCTCTGACATGGGGCTTGAGCTTGATCCCAGGACCTTGAGATCATGACCTGAGCTGAAGGCAGATGCTCAACCAACTGAGCCACCCAGGCAGGCACCCAAGACTAGCACAGACTTTCAAAACCAACATACAAAGCAAGGCAACAATGGATATTTTTGTATTTCTATATACATCTCTTTAAGCTTTGTGCTGGGATGCAGTTAAAGTTGCTTAGAAACACTTTGATCCTTTCCAATCTTGCTTTTATAATTTGCTAGGTGGGTCTGGAGCAGAGTTTAGTGCAGGGCTGATTAATTTCCCACTACTGAGGCTAGACCTTTCTGAGAACGCTCCCTAGAGTTTGTCCCTGGGGAGTTTGTCTGGCTTGGCTGGTGGGCATAGGCTCTACCCTCTGCTCTGTATGAGTGCTTCGTCCTCTAATCTTTTGGATGATCCTTTCTCTTGTCTTGGGTGGTTCTTCATTATGCATGCACTGATCAGTACTCTGCTGAACAGCTTGGGGGGACCCTTTGCAGACTTCTGGGGTTCTCTCTCCATGCACCTCTCTCTGCTCTAGTGTTCTATCCAGTGAACTCCAGCTGCTTTGATCCCCCCAACTCTCAGTCCCATCTCAACTCAGAGCATCCCCTGGGTCTGCCTCAGTCACCCCCCCCCCCCCCCACCAGTCAGGGCTTGGAAATCCTCTCAAGGTAGTAAGTCCAGACAATTTTAGGGCTCACCTCATCTGTTTCCTGTTTCTTGGAGATCACTGTCATTCATTGCCTGATGTCCAGTGTCTTGAAAACTGTTGTTTCTTGTATTATTCAGATGTTAATTTTCTGGCTTTGGGAGATTTTCTGGCTATGTAAGATGTTAACATCAGGAAAAGCTAGGTGAAGGGTACACAGAAATTTTCTGTACCACTTTTGCAACTTTCTGTAAGTCTAAATTCGAAATAAAAAAATTAAAAATATTTAAAAATGAAGGGTTTCACTTAATACTTTTAAAGTTATTTATTTATTTATTTTTATAAATTTTTTTTTAAATTTTTGTTTCTTTGACAGAGAGAGAGAGACAGCGAGAGGGAACACAAGCAGGGGGAGTGGGAGAGGGAGAAGCAGGCTTCCCGCGGAGCAGGGAGCCTGATGCGGGGCTCGATCCCAGGACCTTGGGATCATGACCTGAGCCGAAGGTGGACGCTCACCCAGGCGCCCCACTTTTAAAGTTATTTAAAGCACTTAGATTCTTTTTATCTTTTTATTTTTAACTCTATTGCTTATTAGTCTTCCATTAAGTCTTATAATTGAACATTTCTATCTTTGCTCATGCATTCAGAAGAATGCCATTCTTTTCTTTTTTTTTTAGAAAAATGCCATTCTTAATACAATTTTGTCTTCTACATATTCTGTCTGCACCTTCTCACCTTAGACCCAACTCAAACATCACCTGAGCTATGGGGTCTTAAGCCTCAGTTGGAAGAGATTTAACTTCATATAAACACTAGAAACACTTTGCTTATATCATAATGTGGAGTGTAAGACTGTGATTTTAATCAGTAAAAAGAGTTCATAAGTGAATAATCCCTCTAGTCACCTCTTTTATACATGTTTGGTGTATAGTTAGGTGACTGAGCCCTAACTGAGTCTTGAGGATGGATTAGATTTGGAAGCCTAGAGAGAAGGAAAGAAGAGATTTCATGTAAGGATATTATCATGGGCAAAGGCCTGGTGTAGAAATAAGCATGGCAGAAGCAGGGATAAGGAATGCTGAGGAGAGGACTCTATTGGTTGTATTCCCATCTCTTGAGAAAGAATGTTAGAAAGGAAATTCTGATTTGGAACAGGAGCAGAGAGATTTTGGATTTATTGGTTATGTAACCTTGGAAAGCCACTTAGCTATCTCTGGGCCTCAGTGTTCTCATCTATAAAACACAAATAATAGAACATACTTCACAGGATATTTGTGAAAAACAATGTTTAAAATATGAGTTAAAGTACTTTGGCAACTAACTATACTATGATGCATGATTTATTTTTCTTAACTTCTGGTTTTATATCTAGAATAAAATGTATGCGAAATGATTTGCTTTTTAAAAATGAGTAAGCTATTGAGTCTTGTTTGAAGATAGATATTTTCTTGGAGTATCTGATTACAGCAAAGTGCTTGCAAAAATTAGAATTCTCTTTTCTCTGCTTCTTTTCTTCTTTAGTAAATGAAGAGCTAAGAAATCATATCACTCTAGAATACTTGATAGTAACCACTCCCCTGACCAAGGACAGCGAGTATAAGCATCTTAAAAATCCTTGGTGTTTCTCTTGGGACAGTAATTCAATTCTGGGTCAAAGAGTGTATTCTTTTTTAGAAGGGTGGGTGAGGCCTCCCCAAGAATTATCAAAAGTAGGGGTATGACAAGTAGCTTCCTTACCCAGGGAAATGGAATGCAATAGAACTCTTTGTGTTTTGTGGATTAAAAAGAAAACCTGCCCAGTATTTATGGTAAATCCTTGGGAATCAAGTTGGAAAACGGAGGTCCTGGAATCAGCGGGCACACCAAGATGGTTGTGGATGTGGATCACAAGAGCTGAGCATGTAGAGTCACACCTCTGTGGTCCAAAAATGAGGCCTCTGGCCAATCCAGCCCTCAGACTATGGGGTTACTTTTTGTTGAAGAGCTGTGCCATGTGCCTTATGCTGGAATTTGAGGAATCATCACCAAGTAGATTAGCATCCCCAGTGACCACGAAGAATCAGTCTTCAACAGTGACATTGTGGCACCAAGAAGCAATGGCGTTCAGTTCATTGGACTGTGCCCATTCTTTTCTTGCCTGCCTCTGTGGCTAGACTATTTCCTCCAACCCTAAAAGTTTTAGGATAGCATAAATCCAGTGATGTGCTGATAAATTTTTAACAACTGGCTCTGTGGGAGGAAAAAGCCCTTGTTTATAATATTGCCAATCTTCGGGGTGTAAATACTCCCACCATGGTGGATTTCAAGGTACCAATGTGGTGTCACTGACCAGGCTGTTAGGAAAGGATGTGACACAGTCCACCATTATGTAGTACTTCTGCCATAGGCAGAAATAACCTCAAAAGCATTTATATAACAGTGAAATGTAGTATAATAATTAGGAAGTGATAAGTTTCAAATATTTATTATCTTTGTTTTTAGTACACAGTTGACCCTTGGACAACACAGGGGTTAGGGGCGCTATCCCCCTTCCCCCACCCCATGCAGTTGAAAATCCCCATATAACTTTTGAATACCCCCAAACTTAATTACCAGTAGCCTACTGTTGACCAGAAGCCTTACTGATAACATAAACAGTTGATTAACACATATTTTGTATGTTATACATATTATATACTGTATTCTTCTAATCAGGTAAGCTAGAGGAAAGAAAATGTTATTAAGAATATCGTAAGGAAGAAAAAAGTACATTTATAGTACTGTACTGAATTTACTAGAAAAAATCCACATGTAAGTGGATCTGTGTAGTTCAAACCCATGTTGTTCAAGGCTCAATTGTCATTTACTTCTTAATATACGTAATTGAGTTTTGGAATAATGGCTGTATTTGACAACAGCCTTGAAAAATTCCTGAAAATGTAACAGCCCTCATGAACTGATGAGAGTTAGCTCCAGCACATCACTGGATAAATCCATGAGGATTTGGGATGGAAGGGACCTCAAAGTTGAGATAATGGGCTTGAGGTAAAATTGGAAAAATGACAGGTAAAATCGCTTTTGATCCTGGGCTTATAGTCATATAGGTTATACAGTAGTGGGTCCCAAAGCCCCCAAGCCTGAGACAAAATAGTGAAAAAAAGGACATGGCTTTGAAGATTTAATGATCCCAGAAGTCTAGATGTACTTTTTCTTAAGTTCTAAATGTTCAGAATCCCTGAGCATTTAGATAGAGTTGGATTGTTTCCCTCATTGGAATGGGGTCTCTTTATTATCAGAGTTCCTATCCTGTTTATTCAGACTGTTTTTCTATGAAGGAGGCATGGCAGTGCATATTTTTGTTATGGCTAATGTCATTGCTTCCTTAGGACAGTGGCCAGAGAGATAAATGAGCTGACTTGACTGAGCTGGAGCCAATGACGTATCCGCTCAAACCCATGTGGTTCTGTTCAGTCCTTCTTTCATTCACTCAACAAAGATCTAGAGCCCCTACTATGTGCCAAGAATTGTATTAGCATCAGGAATATAAAGATGCACAAGATGTGACTTGTGCCTTAAAGGTGCTGGCAGTGTCCCATGCAACCTCCATTCACCTTGTATGAGAATGAGCACCCCAGGGAAGCAGATGTGAAGCGATGGAAATGTTTTCACAGAAAAGGATCTTGGTTTGGGTCGCCACTGTGGTCCTGTTAGAGCACTGTGTTTTAAACATCGGGATTGAAATGTCTTACTGTCCTCAATATCAAACTTCCCTTCATTCTATCACAGTGACTCTTCTTAAAATGCTACCCTTACACCCCTATTGGCGTATTTGGAGCAAGTATGAATTAAGTTTTTAGAAGTTAGCCAACCAGGTCATGGAGAAGTGAGGCAAAGGGGAAGGAGGCCAAGGATGAGGGCTCAGTCTGGAGCAGGGAGCCAAGTCTGGGAAGGGCAGATCCAGACCAGGTGGTGTTTGGGGGCCTTGGATGGTTATGGACCATAGGAGGGTGCCAGAGGGGTGTGAGGTGGATGGGGAGAAAGAATGGAGAGACTGGTAATAAATTTGCCCATTTCTCATTGTTGCCTAACCCAGGGTCTGCTTTTGGCTCATCAAGGCAATATGATGCACTGATTAAGATCTGCTTTGAAACTTAGGAGATGAGTTCAAAGCTCTGAGTTTTTATTTAATAGACTTCATGGCCTCTGCCAAATCATGAACCTCTTTGAAACTTTATTTCTTCATAAAATGGGAGTAATAACAGCAGGGTATTGTAAGAATTAAATGAGAGTGCCTCTCTAAGGTGCCTAGTATGGTGCCTAATTCACACCATAAATGTTTGTTTCATTTCTCTCTAGACATCCAAAAGGACAAGCATTGAGGCATAGAAAGTAGTCTCGAATTCTCCATCTACATAGATAGTACCATCTAGCAGCTATCCATATAAGTAATTATATGGCTGAAATCAACTGTTCACTTGGCTAAGATTGCTGCTCAGTCAAGTGGCTATTAGCAGAAATGAGTTACCTGCCATTGCTTCTGTTGAAAAGGACATCTTGATTGTGGTGCACGTGAGTTTCCCGATTAAATAAACCTCAGTGATTATTGTCATTAAACAGCTCCTCTATTACCATGGGTATAAGATGTAGGGAAGCAGATTTGGCCTGAATATAACATAGCGGAGATTTTCTAATTATTACTGTTTTCTGAAAGTACAGTGCACTGAAATAAGTTCGGCGTCCTGGTTGTCTTTAAGAACTTGGGTTTCCACTTACCCAAAATGGAACAGAAAATTCATCCAAATTACTTTCTGACTATGATGTTTCTTAGGTGGGTAATTGGGGATTTATTAAATCCACAGGAGGAGAGTCTAGCTATCTGTCAAAAGGGTCTTCCTGTCAAGTAAAAATTATTATAAATAGCCAATTTTCAGCAAGCAAGTAATATTTTTGGAATGCTTATGAAGAATCTAGGTTGTCATCTTTGAAATGTGTGAACTTGGTAAGAAAAAGCATTTCTTTAAGTGTTAAGAAAAATTTCTGATGTTTCAATAACTTAGCCATGGCTAAATGTTTTTGACTTTGCTTCTGATTTACTTCACTTCTGGGTTCACCCAGAAAGCAGGAATAGGAATCTTTAGTTCTCTATAAAAGTTCTACAGTGTCCAGTATAAGGAATCAGGAGAAGATAGTGGGAAGATAGTGGACTCGGGATCAGGAGTTTTGAAATTATGTCTTGGTTCAATCTTTGGCAAGTCATTTAATGTGGCTGTCTCATTTGTAAATATTACCTACTTCTAAATAATAATGAAGGTTGCCCTACTGTCTTACCCAGTAGGGTCACTCTGTCATCAAATGGGTAAATCTATATGGAAACACTCTGTAAATTGGCTTGAGCTATACAAATGGTGGTTTTGCCATGACTTCAGCTTCATACTTGAATAAATTAGCAACTAAACAAATATTATCTTTCAGTCATGCCCCAAGCAGATGGTTTGGTTTTATCTTTCCAATTTTATTGTTTTATATTCTTTTTTTTAATTAAAAAAAAATTAAAAAAAAAGATTGAATTCATTTATTTGGGAGAGAGAGAGAGAGCATGAGCGGGGGTGTGAAGGGGCAGAGGGAGAAGGAGAAGCAGGCTCCCTGCTGAGTGCGGAGCCTGTGTCAACTTGGGGCTCGATCCCAGGACCCTGAGATCATGACATGAGCTGAAGTCAGACATTTAACCGACTGAGCCACCTAGGTACCCCCAGATTGAGTACTTTTTTTTTTTTTAATAATCTCACTATTGGATTGTTAGTTATACCTCTTTTTTGTTTTTTAGTGGTTGATGTAGAATTTTGAAAACACATATTATTGTATTATGGTCTTCCTCTAAATAATATTATGCCACCTCCCATCTAGTATAAGAACCTCACAACAGTATACGTTTGTTTTTTCTCTCCCATCCTTTGTGTTAGTTTTGTCATACATTTTACTTCTACGTATGCTATGAACTCCACAATATATTGGTACAATCAATTTTAACAAGACTAAAAACAAGAAAAAAACCACTTTTACATATTTTGGTTTTACCAGTTTCATTGCTCTCCATTTCATTTAGTGGATCCACATTTCCATCTTTTCTCATCCTCCATTTTTCTGCAGAAATTCCTTTAACTTTTTTTTTTTTTTGAGAGAGAGAGAGGGAGAGAGGACACAAGCAGGGGGTGGAGGAGGGGCAGAGGGAGAGGCAGAGAGAGAACCGTAAGCAGTTTCCATGTTCAGCACAGAGCCTGATGTGGGGCTCAGTCCCATGACCCTGAGACCATGACCTGAGCCAAAATCAAGAGTCCAAGACTTAACTGACTGAGCCACCCAGGCACCCTGTTTTAACTCTTCTTTTAATACAGGTCTTCTTGTAATGAATTCTTTCAGATTTTGTTTTTTCAAAGTGTTTTTATTTTGCCTTTATTTATAAAAAGATATTTTTGCTGGGAGTTGAATTCTAGGTTGACATTTTTTTTTTTTCATTTTAAAAATGTCACTCCATTGTCTTCTGTCTTACATGATTTCTGATCAGAAGACCACTGTAATTTTTATCTTTGTATTTTTGTATGTAACATTTCTTTTTCCTCTAGCTGCCTTCAAGATTTTTTCTTTATTTTTGATTTCAGCAGTTTGAATATGATGGGTCTAGGGATCTGTGCGTGTGTGTGTGTGTGTGTGTGTGTGTATGTGTATTTATCCTGTCTGTGTTTCTCTGAGCTTCTTAAATCTGGTGTTGTCTTTGTTAATTATGAAATGTTATCTGCCCATAATCTCTTAAAATATTTCTTCTGTAGTGTTCTTTCTCTCTTTTCCTTCTGGAATTTCAAATATATGTATATTAGACTGTTTGATATTCTAACACAGTTTCTTAATGCTCTACTCTGTTTTTTCTTTTATTTTGTGTGTTTTTATGTGTGTTTTTGTTTTGTTTTTAGAGGGGGATGGGGGGAGACAGAAGGAGAGGAAGAGAGAGAATCTTAAGCAGACTCCAAACTCAGCATGGAGCCCACATGGGGCTTGATCTCACGACCCTGAGATCATGACCTTACCTGAAATGAAGAGTTCAATGCCTAACTGACTGAGCCACCCAGGTGCCCCTCCTTTATTGTGTTTTAATTTGGAGAATTTCTTTTGACTTATCTTCAAATTTACTTATTCTTTGCTAAGCTATTTGCCATTTCAAGAATTTTTTATTTTCAAATTTATTTTGAAATTTTCATTTCAGGTATTTCAAATTTCAGATTTACTGAAGGTAACTACAACAACCAAGCCTAAACTCAACTGAAATCATACTTTTTTCCCTAGCTTTTCCACTTGACTATTTTTTATAGTTTTCATTGCTCTGCTGAGATTTTCCATCTCTTCATGCATTTTCCTTATTTTATTAGATAATCCAACATATTAGTCCTGGTTATTTTTAAGACACTAATACTGCTAGCATCCAGATCACCCCTGGGTCTTGTTCTGTTGATTGCTTTATCCCTTGATAGTGGTTTGCTTTGTCTTGTTATTTTGTGTGTCTCATTTTTTGATTGACTGACAGACATTATGTGTAGAAGAATAGTGAGTCTGAGATAAATAGCATTTATGTTCTGAAATGAGCATGGCTTTTCTTATTTCACGGTGCTAGTTTGGAGGCTTGAATTAGTATTGTCAGTAGATACGCTGAGTTTAGGCTTTGTTGTCACTGTAGTTAACTTCAGTAAACCATAGACTTTAAATTACTTCAGTGATGGATTGCTTTTACTTTATGCTTAATATGGGGCTTGGTGTACTGAGGGTTTTCCTCAGTTTATGCTTCATTTTCAACTTTTAGTAGGCCCTGCACATTTACATCACAGATAGGATCTCTTTTCACACTCTGGCCCTTTTCCCCATAGAAATAGACCGCTGTTACTTGTTTGGTGTGAGGCTTGTGGTGGTGGCAGCAGGGAAGGTTCTTCATTCTCTTGGTTCAGCTTTAGTATCAGGCGGGCCCTGTGTCCTTGTGTCCCAGTGGTGGCACTTTCTCAATATGCCTGTCACTTTTCCCATTGTAGCTAAACTCTGCCTTGTATCTGTGGGAGCTATCGTGTGAGACATATTTTCCCCCCTGTTTTCAGTGGTAAGAGAACACTGCTTTGTATCAATGCGGGATCCTGGGCTAGAGAGGGTTTCTTATCCCTCCCACAGTAGTAGAGAGCTTTTTGGTTCCTTTTCTCTTGAGAAACAGGGATCTTTGCCAGGGTTCTGAGAGTGGGAGGGTTTCCTGCCTTTCTCCTAGTAGCTTTAGGGTTTTGTTTCTCATGGAATAAGAATCTAGTAAATGGGTGAGGCTTTGTTCATAACCAGAACATTGGCACCACTGAAGGGCACTCACTCAAGTTTCCTGTTCTGCCCCAAATCTTCCTCAAGAGTACCTGGGAAAGGTTCATGAAAAAGAACTGGTGAGTGGGTACAAATTCTGCTTGTATATGGGGTTCTAAGAATTCCATACTATTTCATTAACCCACACTTGACTTTTAAGAATTTGTTAAAATTTTAGCTGTTTTTTTTTTTTTTTAACCCACTTTACAGCAGCTGTCTCTTCCTTTCCTGTTCTGCCAAAAGGGAAACAGTTTGTGAATTCTGTCTCTCCTTGGAGGGGTTTACCACTCACTGGAATTTCATTCACTTGGTAGCTTTGTATTCTTACCTCTCTGATGGGCTTAAGGAAAGTTATAATTGTATAGATTATTTGGCTTTTCCTCCTTGTTAGGGTGGGTTCAATGTTCTTTTGTGGCTTTCTATATTCTAAGTGGAAGTGGAACTCCAGGAGAATTTAGTACAGGAAATATTTATAGGAAGGCATGTAGAATACATGAAAGTACAAGTGATAATACAGCTGGAGAGGGGCAAGGAAGGATCCTCATAGACCCAATCAGGGAGATCATGATCCAGTTAACACCTTCATTTCAAACTTCTAGTCTCTAGGACTGTGGGACAAAGTTTTGTTCTTTTAAGCCACTCAGTTTATGGTAGTTTGTTATGGCAGCTCTAGGAAATTAATACACACCCTTAGGCCTGAAGGAGCAAGGGAGGGAGACAAAAAGAGCTGTGTGGAGTTGTAAACTCAGGGTGAATGGACCCCAGAGATAAATACCCTCACCTCTGTCTCTTCTATCCCTTCATCCTGCTGGGGCTCCCTTTGACTACACTCAACTGGAAGCCAGAGGGCAAAGGGAGCTAGTTTAGGTAGTCCATGTAAGTCAGCCTCCTGGGGTAGAGAACAGAGTGGGGAAGTCTGGATGGGAAATATGAGTAGCTAAATAAAGATAGCCAGTCCAGTAGGGCTTTGTACAACAGACAATGTAACTTTATACATTCATTTGGGTAGGTGGTGTGGGGTCATTGGAAAGATCACAGAGTTATAGCAGGTCTGTGGTTTTGTCCCAGCTCTGCTCTGACTCACTGTGGCCTTGAATATTTCACTTAACCTTTCTGATTCTCTATTTTCTCATCTGTAGGAGGGGGTTAGACCTGATGACTTTTGTGGTCCCTTCTCCGCCTTGTGTTGGGTGTATGGGAAGGAATACTCTTATATCAAACAAAAAGAGGTCTAAAATAAATTTTTTGAGATTTAGAACTTGAGGCTTTTATGATTTTGAGCCAGGTTCAGTGATGAAAACTATCAATGCTACTGATAATAATTGTACTGTTACTTGACTTATCTATAAAATAAAGAAAATGTTTCCAGGGCACCTGGGTGGCTTAGTTGGTTGGGAGTCTAACTCTTGATTTTGGCTCAGGTCCTGATCTCAGGGTCATGAGATCGAGCCTTGCGTCAGGCTTTGTGCTTAGTGGGGAACTTGCTAGAGACTCTCCCTCTCCCTCTGCCCTTCCCTCAGCTTCTGCTTGTGTGCATCCTCTCTCTCAAATAAATAAAATAAAATCTTAAAAAAATGTTTTCATGTCTACATTCTCTTTTTAATGTAGCAAGCAGTTCTGTGAAAATTTTGTTGTTTAGGTGTTAAAATTCTTTTGTCTGTGTGTTTACAGTCCAAGTAGTCGATCTAAGAGAAAAGTTCATTTCTTATTAATGCCATTTGCTTTTGTCAAGGAACTCACCACTTTATCACTTATTATTATTATTATTATTATTATTATTACTTAGAGTCTTTTCAGTTATTCTTTCAGCAGAGAGAGAGTGAGAGAGAGAGAGCATGCACTTGACCTTCTGTATTCTCTCATCATTAAGGAGCCAAAGAGTTGCTTATTGATTTTCTTTTGGTCTTCGAAGTCAAAGGTGAAATGTGCTTTACACTCTCTGTTCTTCCACATGGGCCACAGAATTCTTGGTGTGGTGATGTCCCTGGGGGCCCTGATATCATTGATCCAGATGCTAGACTTGGCTTTGAGCAAGCACAAAGACTAATGATTCAGTATTGTTACACATCACAGACAAACCAGATGGAATTAGTTTTCAGATTTCCCGGTGTCTGCAAGGTGAAATTTTTTTTTCCCTTGTGTGAGGCCCAACTCAAATCATAGCTCATTTACAAAGGGTTCTTATCACACAATTCCACTGTTATCATTTTTCTTCTGCTCTCAAAATATTCTCAGTTAACAGTTCATCACAGAAGACCTTCTGATGTCAACTTATTTCTCAGGGAAAGAATCAGGAGAACTTCCAATATGCTGATGTGGGGGAAGATTACACTTGCTTAGGGACAAACAAAACAACCAAATTAATGATAGACACATACTCAGGAGAATATATGACTATGTTCTTTTTTTTTTTTTGCATAGGTATAACAGGACCATAACACATGGATGTAAAGTGGATGACTGAGGAGCCAGAAGTAACTTTGTAGGAAGCAATAGGGCAGGAGATGTTGGCACAGGGCAAGTGGAGAGAGTGAGAGTAAGGATGGAAACAAAGAGGAGGAGGGAAGGCGGTATTGTTTTATGGAAGTTCACTTTTCTTAACTTAGCCTGCCTCTTGGAAACTTGGTGATGGCTCATCTGATATGGAGTCGTGAATTGTCAACTATGTGTATGTCAGTGGGAAGGAGGCACTGAGGCAGAGGGAAACACAAGATTCAGAGAAACCATTTCGTAGAAGAGAGAGAGAGCCTATCCATTGGGGAAGGTTTTGTATTTGCCTCCACAAAGAGTATTTGGAATGTTAGGAGAAAGTCTATGTCCATTTGCCTGATCTCATCTGAAATATCAGGAGAAAGGAGGAAGTCCCAAGTAACCTGGGGTCCATGCACCAAGGGGGTCTTTGCACAGAACTCTATTTTCATGTATTGGTTTCTTTTTTAATCCTATGTCTTTTAAGAACACTATACCATAGCAGGAAGGGAAGAATGAAGGGGGGAAATCGGAGGGGGAGACGAACCATGAGAGACTATGGACTCTGAGAAACAAACTGAGGGTTCTAGAGGGGAGAAGCGTGGGGGGTTGGGTTAGCCTGGTGATGGGTATTAAAGAGGGCACATACTGCATGGAGCACTGGGTGTTATATGCAAACAATGAATCATGGAACACTACATCAAAAACTAATGATGTAATGTATGGTGATTAACATAACATAATAATAATAAAAAAACAATAAATGAGAAAATATAGAGGGTAAAAAAAAAAAAGAACACTATAGCACCAAAGAGGTAGAAAGAAAGGTTAAGAATCCCTGAATCAGGAAAATAACTTAATAAAGAAGTACCTAGGTGACCGATGTCAGTGCATTTACTACGTCCCATGCCATCAGATGAACTGAGGCCAGAATCAGCAAGCTGCACATGATTCAAGGTCATCATGTAGGCAAAGAGCTGGTAAAGATTGAAGTAGCCCAGGCTTACTCAATATGTGAGATATGCACAATATAAATTTTTTGTTACTTGAACTTGATAAAGTTTCCTGGTAAGGGTAACTGTTCTACCTAGTAAAGCTTGATAACCTACTTCCTTTCTCACACCAAAATAAACTCAAGAAAGATCAAATGTTGAACTGTAAAAATATGGATTGACACAAATGCTAGAATACAGCTTTTATGAATTTAAAAACAAGTGGGTATGGCTCTTCTACACATGATATGAAATGCAGAAACTCAAGGAAAAGAATAAGCAAATTTACCTACATAAAAATAAAGAATTCTACTTGAAAAAAAATACTGTAAGGATAGTCAAAAGACAGCCTGGAAAAGAAATAACAGCAACACTTGTAACAAAAGGACTCATTTTCCATAATACCCAAAGATCTCCTAAAAACAGAAAAGACAAAGAACAAAAATTCAGAGAAAAATGGGCATCAACCATGAAGAGGGAGATCGCATAGAAAGGATGAAAAGAGACTCATGCTCACTGAAAATAAACTACAAAATAAATGGACAGATGTTCATTTTACCCCCGTTGGAGTGGCAAAGATTAAAACGTTTGATAATCTCAGCTGGCGAAGATCTACATGCAAACAGATATCCTTGTACGTTGTTGTTTGTGGGAGAACAAATTGGTACAAGTGTTTGAAGATAAACTCGGCAATATCTATAAAATTCACTTCCTTTGACTCACCATCTCTACTTTTATGAATTTATTTCATAGATGAACTCACAGAAATATGCAAAGTTATATGTACAGATATTCCTTGCTGCTTTCTAATAATAACAGCAACAAACACATAGACAGTAAGAAATAGCCTAATGCCCATCAAAATGTGGCAGTGCGCATTCATTATGGTACGTTAATGCAATGGTTCGCAGCTATTAAAATGAAGTAGAGATATGTATATTAATATGGAAAGCTGTCTAACATATATTAAATGAAAAAAAAAACAAGTTGCAGAATAGTAATGTATAGAATGATCCTATTTGTGTTAAAAAAACATTCAGAATATTCCCAGAACACGAAGCTGTTGGCAGTGATTACTTTGGTGGTGTAGACCAGTGAGTTGAGATGCCACGTGGGAAGAGGGTGGGGGAAGATTGGAGAATTGCAGAACCTCCACACCCATTCTCACTTTATAGCTTTCTCTGCTGTTTGATTTTCAAAATTTAAATTTATAAAATATTTTGAAAAACATTCATAAGTGTTTCATAAGAAGGGATTATTTACCAAGAGAACAGCGAATGCCTGTCTCATAGATTAGCTATTCCCATTTGTGTGATGTTGAGAGGTTGGAGAGAGACCTATTAAGGGAAGGTTGGTGGCTTTGGGTCATGCCTGTAGATCTCCCTCAGCACTTGCATTCTTGGAGAAGGATAGACTGGTGTTTAAGAGGGCAGTCTCTTGACGTCACTGAGGCTTTGAGAGAATCTTAGCTCTACTATTTATTTGCTTTGTCGCCTGGACAAGTTACTTCACCTTTCAGGGAGGAAAATAATAGAGTCTCCCTGAATGATGCGAGTAAAACAGATAGCAAAGTAAGTTGCCCTAAATGGGGTTAATTCAGTGGAAAACCATGAAGAATTTTTGTATGTTCTAATTTTCAAGGTGTTTTTACTAGCATTATCTTATTTGAGTCCCAGAACAGTCCAGTGAAGTAGGTAAAGAAGGTATTCGTCCTTCTTGTTTTACAGGTAAAAACAGAATATGGGAAGGGGACATGTGTGAGTTATGGAGGTAATAACGGGAACAAATTGCAGACTCCTGACTCCTATTTCAGACGCTTTCCTGTACATCTCAAGGCCTAGAGAGCATTACTGGGCAGCATTAAATAAAGAGAATGAGACATTTCATGTGGTTAGAAGCCAGCCCAGCCTTCCTACGGTGTGGGTGGGATGGTCTCCTACAGAGGCCATTACCAGTTTCCCCTCAGCTCTGTGCACTGTGGGAAATCAGACAGAGGAACACTTTGCATGGGAAACAGGTAGGCATATTGCATCTTGTCTCAGTTTGCCATCCTGTAACTTTCCCGGACAGAGGTTGTTTCCTTTTGGATTCAGGGGCATTTGATTCGACTGTATCTGTGTTGAGTGAAAACTGCCACGTTCCCAGCACCAACATCCACTCTGGACTCAGACACATATTTCTTGGGCTTAGGGTTATCGACTAGTTTGGGAGTAAGGGCAGTGCTCTAGACTTCATGTTTATGTCCCTTCCAAATTTTGGTTTTGAAACCTAACCCCCAGTTTGACGGGATTAGAAGGCAGGGCTCTTAGGAGGTGGTTTGGTCACAAGGGTGGAGGTCTCATAAATAGGATTAATGCCCTTATAAAAAAGAACCCAGGGAGTTGCCTTGCCCATCCACTGTGTGAGGTTGTAAAGGGAAGGTGGCTGTCTCTGAACCAGAAAGCACCCTGTCACCTGCTGGCAACTTGATCCTGGACTTCCCAACTGTCAGAGCTGTGAGAAATAAATTTTTTTGTTTTGTAAGTCACTCATCCTCTGATATTTTTTGTCATAGCAGCCTGAACTCAGGCAGCATAAAAGAACTTTAGAATGATTTTTTGGAGATAGATCTGTAGCCAAAGAAGTGTGTACAGAATTGGGGAAAATGTCAGTGACTTTTAGGCAGTGGTAAAATTTGTGTTACCTAGGGAAAAAAAGTAAGAACTCGGGGATGTATCATGCTTTAATAAGAGTCCTTGAGACAGAGCTACCTGAATCTTCCTAAGCAGAGGGAAAAAAAAGAAAGCCTCTATTTTCAGAGTGAAGGGAAAGGAGAAAAGGCTGAATTAGCTTCTCATTCCATCTAAACATCCTTAAAACAGCTTTGTCAAGCATCTGCAAGTTGACATAACGTTGATCCGTTCAATCTGGTTCTAAATTGTTCTGTTAAATGCCAGACAACTTTTGTCACAGAAGCTGTCCCCCCTCCTTCAGAATGATTGTCTATAATTAAGGAGGAAACCAGAAAATAATGATAGGGTTCTCTTTTGCTTTTCTAATGGCTTTCTTATTAAGTATGTCTGAAAAAGCTACTGAGATGTTGATTTCCCACGTAACCAAAAGAAGTCAGCCATTATATAATTATTTCTTTTTAAAGACTACAAAGAGAAATGTATGAGAAGTGCTTTCAATGGGCTAAAGACACCATGAAGCACAAAGGAATAAAAATCCTTTTTGACAAAAAAAAAGCAGTGAATAAATTAGTTATTAGAAATTGTCTTTGTGGACAACCTGGAGGAGCCAATGCCTATCACCCACGGTGTGCTTGTTGGAGGCGTGCTTGTGGCGGGAAGGGGAGGTCAGAAAGGAGGGCACGCGGAGGAGGGCAGTGGGGCTGTGGGTAGGATAATGGTATTTGTACCTTTTAGTGAAGCCCTCACTTATAGAAAGAGTCCTCGCTTATATTTTCTCTATTGGAGGAGACTGAAATGTTCACAGGCTGAGACTTGATTCAGATCCCTGGTAATGTCATTGCTGTTCGTCACATTTGTTGGGAAGGAGTGAGGTCCACATTCTAAATACCTGCATTCTCAACTATCAACTTACTACTATACTGGGTGCCTGAGGGATTGGATAAATGGGGGGCAGAGTGGGCTACCTACCTCGTTCACTGCCACTTTCTTTTCCCCCACCCCACCTCCCAGACAGAAGAAAGAGAGAGGCTTTGTTAGTATGGTTACCCATTGAAATGAAAGACGGCCGATATGAGCAAGAACAAGGTTTGTTTGTCTTGTAGATGTTTTATTCTGAAAAGTCTGAGGGGTAGTGATGCTTATCTAACCCACGGGTTCCTTTCGGCCAACGCCTCACATTATGAACAGCTGGGATTCATTCCCAGATTCTGCCATAATTTCCTCTCTGGTGATGTGGGCTTCTCCTCTTTAGGTCCCTTTCCCTTGGACCCCATTATGGGCCTTTCAGGTTGGTCATGATGCCGTGACAAGAAAAGGAGAGTTGATCCAGGAGAGCTTTTGTGCTAGTCCAGCATAACCTGGATCCTTTCTACAGTAGCTTCACTTTGATCTTGGGGTCCATTTTGTGCTTTACTCATATAGGACTTGCTCCTCCTTGAAGGTGGATTGATGAGCACGGGAGCAAGGGAATGGCTTCTAGAAGTGAATAGTGTGTAGCCCGTGATTATCTTGAAATATCTCCTTAGCATCTTAGGTCACATTATAGTGGAAAGAGCCTGGACTGGAAGACCTAGATTTCAGTCCTAGATGTATCTGCATCTCTCTCCATATATATATGTTCTGTTTCTCCAGAGAACCTTGTCTAATACACCCAATATGTCAGCCTTCAAATATTTGAAGAGGGCTTTCATGTTGTGCCATATTAAGTGGGTCCTGAGAATGGGTAGATGGCTTGATGGACTTCTTTCTGGGCAAATAAGAGCATACTTGCCGCTGGATTCAGGAGGGGTAGAAACAAAATGCCAAGAGAGTAAAGAGAAAAGAAAGAACTGGAAGTCCTGAAGGTGTTAGCACAGAGCTTTGCACCTATTAGAGCCTCCTTTAAAACGAGAATTGTTCCAATTACTAAAGAAGCAGCAGGCCAGGGAAGACAATCATCCCCATCAGTGTCCTCTAACATTTGCAGAGCTTGTTGGGCTATCACAATATTTGCTTTCACGCTTGGGAGATAATTGGCACTTAGCTGTTACAGAAGCAGCAGTAGGGGAAAAAAAACATGAGGAAGCGGGTAGGTCTGGTTCTCATCTGCTAGATCCGGCACATGCCCATGTGAATGAAAAATAACAGCTACGTGATGGCTCAGCGCCTGGACATCTGTTGTCACCCTGTCTGGTAGCTGCGCTTTCTTCCTTAAGCATGAATGAGGTGACTGAGGGGGAACTGGAAAATCTTTGCAGCTTGGAAGCCAAGGACAGAGTCCCCGAGGCAGCACTGAAGTCTGCCTGTGCTCCGCTTCTTTGTGTGGGAGCTTACCGTGGAGCGCGTGTCCCTGGAATGGGGACTGAGGCGATTTTTGCTGGTGCTTCCATGGTGGGCTCCCCCTGCCCCAGTTGTGTCTCTGGTACCAGCATGTGGAGAATATGACAGAAAAAGAATCAAATAACAAATCTTACAAAGTCCACAGCCCAAGCACAACAGTTTTGAGTTTTCTTCATTTTTATCCACCTGCAGATATACTTTAGTGTAATTATAATCAGTGGATGAATAGAGTTTTGTATTGTATATTTTTTTCACTTAACATTCTATGATAGACATGTTCTTATATTGCTTCTCGTCATCAGTACTATTTTATAGCTGTGGTATTGTGATGTTTCAGGGCTGATGTACCACGGTTAAGCTAACCATTCCTCATTGTTAAACATTTCCAGTACTTGTTATAACAAAGCCCTACGATGAATATCTTTTTGTGTGTAGCTTTCTTCCTCTTTTGAAAAACGTCCTTCAGCAATTCCAGAGAATGAGTCAAGGGATGTGAATATTTTAATGTCTTGATATACGGTTGATCCTTGAACAGCACACATTTGAACTGTGCAGGTCCAGTTACAGGCAGATGTCTTCCAAATACACAGGACTGACCTGGAAATGTATTTTCTCTTCTTTATGATTTTCTTATTAACATGTTCTTTGCTCTGACTTACTCTATTGTAAGAATACAGTAATATAATACATATAATATATAATATATGTGTTAATCGACTGTTTATGTTCTCAGTAAGGCTTCTGGTCAACAGTAGGCTGTTAGTAGTTAATTTTGGGGGGCAGTCAGAAGTATGTGGATTTTCGACTTTCGTACCCCTAATCCCTATGTTGTTTATGGGTCAAGTGCATATTGCTAATTGTCTCCTAAAAGGATTTGCATTGGTATAAATTACAAAAACAATATGCAAATATGTCACTTCTGCCAGAACATTGCCAGCTTGAGTATTAATTATAATGAATATAGAGTAAAATTCTAGTGTGGTTTTTTTCTTTTTTTACTAACAAAGATAATGATTTTCCATATATTACTTACTGATTATATTTCTTATTTTGTATATTATCTGTGCCTGCTGGGATCTATTGGGGTGTTGATTTTTACAGATTAATTTAAATGAGCTCTTTACATATCAGTCATAATTGGTAGAAATATTTCTCTAGTGTATTATTTTTAATTTTATCTTTATTATTTCTTTTTGTGTAAAAGTTAAATTTTTTTCTTATTCTTAGTGGGCTTTCCAATCCTTTATTGTCTTATTAAGAATAGCCCTTTAATCAATCCTGTGTTATCTTGAACTTGTTTTTTTGTTTTTATCTGTGACTTGAACTTGGCTAAATGTTGCCCAACTATTGAGAACATTTTCAGGTTCAGTTCCGGCTCATGATGGTTCTGATGATCCCACACTCAGCCAACCAACAAACAAAAAACTTCAAAAATAAACTTTGGCTCATTTCATTATTCAGTATATGCAATTAAAAGTTTACTTTCTGAACTATTGAAGTGTGGGTCATTCCCACTTTTTTGTTACACAGGGTGCTTGAAATCCTCAAATGGTTTTAGTATCTTTCATATGTGCTCCATATGTATTCTCCACGAAGGGAAAATATCTTTGAAGACAGGGTTTCTATGCTTCATGTACTTGGTGGGGAGCCCCAGCTTGAGCGATTTCCAGCTGTATTGCCTGGAATGCCCTTCAACCTGGTTCCTGTCTGGGTCAACACCTGTCACTGGCCCTGAAGCAACCATTGCTCTAGGGCTTCCATTCTGGCCAGTTGGTTTGTGTTTTGCCTCCCTCCCACATGGCAGCTGTGAGGTTGGACAGGAACTCTACCCCAACTTGGTGGGCCTGTATTTGCCCTCCTCTGTTCTTCTGGGCTAAGGCCAAGAGTCTGCTCTTCCTAGCAAAGGCTATGGTTAATTTGCAAGTGGACTCCAGAATAGACGGTTGGAAGACATTGCCCTATGGTGTATTCTGCTCACAGTGTCTTGTTTGTAAGTGGGTCACTCATCTGTCAACAATCTGGAGATCCTTTCATGTCTTAGCCTGCAGACTTTCTTAGAACCCTATAGTAGCAGTACAGACATATAGCCCAGACTGAGAGCAGACTCCCCAAAGGGTTCTGTAGTTCAAGTTAAAATGTTTAGACTGTAGTAAGCAGGTCCCAGCCCAGGTTGGAGTTAGTACCTACATTTTGGTGGATGAAGACAAAAATTCTGGGTTCTCTGGGATAAAATTACTCATCAATGGGCAGGTGCTGTGTCATGTCTCTCTCTCTTTCTTTCTTTCTTTCTTTCTTTCTTTCTTTTCTTTCTTTCTTCCTTTCTTTCTCTTCCTCCCTCCCTCCCTCCCTCCCTCCCTCCCTCCTTCTTTCCTTCCTTCCTTCCTTCCTTCCTTCCTTCCTTCCTTCCTTCCTTCCTTCCTTCCTTCCTTCCTTCCTTTCTTCTCTATGTCCAATGTGGGGCTTGAAATCATGACTCTGAGATCAAAAGTTGCATGCTTTACTGACTGAGCCAGCCAGGCACCCCTGAGTCATGGTTCTCGATTGAGTGGGAAATGGGGAAAGAGAACATCTCGATGAAGCAAAATTCAAGGTTGTGGAGGGAGTAGGTTTCTACAATCAGGGGTGAGGCTGTAAATCAAAGCCGGATAAATGGTCTGGGTTTAGAAAGACTCTGACTTCCAGCAGGGAATTGGAAATCAGTAAGAACCCAAGATCTTGACAAAAGTAGAGTCAGTTAAGTGGGAAGCACACTGGAGAGGGTAGAAGGACAAATTGGTCCTCATAGAGGCTCACCCAGGAACTCCGGGTAGTGGGGCTAAAATTGCCTACTTGGGTCTTGCCCTGTTTCTCTGCCCAGGCTGTCTGTCTTGCTGATCTGCCCCACTGGATTTTTTGGCAAGGACTCAGACTGACTTCTGAGGAGGAATTTTAGTTCTGGGCTTCCTAGAGGAGGTGTCAACTCCTGTCTTTCTTTCCAGACTGGATTATATGCCCTGTCTATGCATTTCTAACTACTCTGTGCAGATTCCTAACATTGCTTTTACCGTATTTTTTTTAATCATCATCATCATCATCATCACCATATCTCAGTTTTCAAGATAATATTTAACTATGAAGTATTTCTTACAGAATAAAGCAGAAAAATAATATGTAAATACCCATGTACTTCTCATCCAGATTTAGCAAATGCTAATATTCTTTTTATTAGGTTTTATAAAGAAGTAAAACATTACAGATATAGCTAAAGTCTCACCACTCCATTACATCCCTTCCCTCTCTCTCTGGACAGAGGTCAGCACAAAATGATTCACCATTTTAGGATGTGAGTCTCTGGAGTGCGTGTTCTTAGAGGTAGCACCATATCTTATTCATCTTGAATTCATAGCTAATAGTAGTGCCTAATGTGAGCTAGAGGTAAATAAATATTCAAACAATGAAAGAATGAATGAATGGCAGAGAATGTTTTTATTATTATTATTGTTACTATTTTATTCTTCACTGTACCAGATAGAGGCTCTATAAATGTTTGATGAGTTGCAGAATAAAAAAAAATCTTGGTCTGTTACTGAGAATAATTTTCCCTGTTTTCTCATGTTTCTTTCTCCTTTGTGTTGACTAAGAGTATGCATATACTTCTAGCTCTTACAAAGAGATAATGTTTGAACTTTGTAAATATGTGACACAGAAACATGATCTACTCTGAGGAACTTACAATGTACATAAACACCAACTTGATTTCCTCAGAATTAATTTCAGATGTAAAAGAGAAAGGAGAGAAAAGAATATGTGTGAAGGCATGTGATGTATCCAGGAAGAAATCAACTAAATTAATGTCATTAGAAACTATCTACATTTAAGCTGAGTGGAAAATACTCTAGACTACCATTTCACATAATCTCTTATTAGAAAATGCCAGCCCCAATAACTTGATACACACAGATATGGAAGCATACACACACACTCTGTTCAATGGTGTCTCTTTTTTGTGTGTGGGGCTCCATGAAATCTCTGGGGAGACTGCTATGGACTGGGATGTAATGTGTAGAAAAACTAGATTTTTAGCTCTTATTATAGGAAGCTTCTCATGATATGTTAACACAACCAATCATACAAGATGCACATTTTTGTACAGGGTACTGGCAGTCTATTCCATGCTTCCATGTCTTCTTAATCACCTGTTTTTTTGATTGAAGGATATTGATGTTTCCATACAGATTGGGAGCAAAGGCTTGGTTTTATTCATTTTCCCCTCTGAAAATGAGTGATGTTTTTCAAAATGAACAAACTGAACAGCAAATTATTATCCCATTAAGTGCTTAAAATTATAGACTGCTGAGCCAAACCTGCTACCCACTCCTTTCTCTGGATACAGTCTAACAAACCAGCTACAAATTCCAGATCATCAATTTGCCTACCTGTAATGGTAATTTACAAAACCCAGGGTTTTGCTTCAAAGCCACTGAGAGGCAGTCTTGAATGATAAGCTATGCCTCAAGCACTCTTTGGCAAAAAGCTTTTTACTGGGCCTCTTGCATTTTTCATGATTTTGATGTTCAGACCCAGCAGTTCTTGATATTTGAAAGGAGACTCCTCCACTGTTGCTTCCATCACCACATCAACCATTAGTACAATGTCTCTCTAAATGAAATGCAGTTGGTGCCCAGTACCTTTTGCACAACACAAGTGTCCATGAGGGATGCATGATCTTATCCATTAACTCATTTATTAATTAATTTGCTCAACATTTACTGAGCACCCACTATGTTCTAGGCACTGTGCCAAGTACTAAGGATTAGAAGTTGAATAAGAAACAGTCACTGCCCTCATGGAGCTCACAGTCTAGCAGGAAAGAGACACACACACAAAAAGAAGGCAATGCAATGGCCTCTAATAGAAACAGGGACAAGGTGCTACTTTTAGGTCTATATTGATCGAGTAGCTTCTGAAGAACATAAGGAGCCCTTCTAACAACCGTGTTTCCTCCATTCTTTTTTTTTTTTAACATACAATCAAGTATTTATTTATTTATTTTTAATTTAATTTTCTTTTATGTTATGTTAGTCACCATACAATACATCATTAGTTTTTGATGTGGTGATCCATGATTCATTGTTTTCGTATAACATCCAGTGCTCCATGCGGTACGTGCCCTCCTTAATACCCATCACTGGGCTAGCCCATCCCCCCACCCCCTTCCCTCTAAAACCCTCAGTTTGTTTCCCAGAGTCCATAGTCTCTCATGGTTCGTCTCCCCCTCCGATTTCCCCCCCTTCATTTTTCCCTTCCTTCTCCTAATGTCCTCCATGCTATTCCTTATGTTCCACAAATAAGTGAAACCATATGATAATTGACTTTCTCTGCTTGACTTATTTCACTTAGTGTAATCTCCTCCAGTCCCATCCATGTTGATGTAAAAGTTGGGTGTTCATCCTTTCTGATAGCTGAGTAATATTCCATTGTATATATGGACCACGTCTTCTTTATCCATTCATCTGTTGAAGGGCATCTTGGCTCTTTCCACAGTTTGGCTATTGTGGACATTGCTGGGTGCATATGGCCCTTCTTTTCACTACATCTGTGTCTTCGGGGTAAATACCCAGGAGTGCAATTGCTGGATCATAAGGTAGCTCTATTTTTAAATTTTTGAGGCACCTCCACACTGTTTTCCAAAGTGACTGTACCAACTTGCATTCCCACCAACAGTGTAAGAGGGTTCCCCTTTCTCCACAACCTTTCCAACATTTGTTGTTTCTTGCCTTGTCAGTTTTTGCCATTCTAACTGGTGTAAGGTGGTATCTCAATGTGGTTTTGATTTGAATTTCCCTGATGGCTAATGATGATGAACATTTTCTCATGTGTCTGTTAGCCATTTGTATGTCTTCTTTGGAGAAGTGTCTGTTCATGTCTTCTGCCCATTTTTTGACTTGATTATTTGTTTGTTTTTTGGGTGTTGAGTTTGAGAAGTTCCTTATAGATCTTGGAAATCAGCACTTTGTCTGTAGTGTCATTTGCAAATATCTTCTCCCATTCTGTGGGTTGCCTCATTGTTTTGTTGACTGTTTCCTTTGCTGTGCAGAAGCTTTTTATCTTGATGAAGTCCCAAAAGTTCATTTTTGCTTTTGTTTCACTAGCCTTTGGAGATGTATCTTTTTTTTATTTTTTTATTTTTTTAAAGATTTTATTTATTTATTCATGAGAGACAGAGAGAGAGAGAGAGGCAGAGGGAGAAGCAGGCTCCCAAGGAGCAGGGAGCCCGATGCAGGACTCAATCCCAGGACGCTGGGATCATGACCTGAGCCGAAGGCAGATGCTTAACCATCTGAGCCACCCAGGCGCCCATTTGGAGATGTATCTTGAAAGAAGTTGCTGTGGCCGATGTCAAAGAGGTTACTGCCTATGTTCTCCTCTAGGATTTTGAGGGATTCCTGTCTCACATTGAGGTCTTTCATCCATTTTGAGTTTATCTTTGTGTATGGTGTTAGAGAATAGTCGAGTTTCATTCTTCTGCCGTGGCTTTCCAATTTTCCCAGCACCATTTATTGAAGAGACTGTCTTTTTTCCATTGCATATTCTTTCCTGCATTGTTGAAGATTATTTGACCTTAGAGTCGAGGGTCCATATCTGGGCTCTCTATTCTGTTCCATTGGTCTATATGTCTGTTTTTGGGCCAGTACCGTACTGTCTTGGTGATCACTGCTTTGTAATATAGCTTGAAATCTGGCAACGTGATGCCCCCAGCTTTGTTTTTCTCTTTCAACATTTCCTTGGTGATGCGGGGTCTTTTCTGATTCCATACAAATTTTAGAATTGTTTGTTCCAGCACTTTGAAAAATGTCATTGGAATTTTGATTGGGATGGCATTGAAAGTATAGATTGCTTTGGGTAGCGTAGACATTTTAACAATGTTTATTCTTCCGATCCATGAGCATGGAATGTTTTTCCATCTTTTTGTGTCTTCTTCAATTTCTTTCATGAATGTTCTGTAGTTCTAGAGTATAGATCCTTTACCTCTTTGGTTAGGTTTATTCCAAGGTATCTTATGGTTTTTGGTGCTATTATAAATGGAATCGTTTCTCTAATTTCTCTTTCTACAGTTGCGTTGTTAGTGTATAAGAAAGCAACTGATTTCTGTGCATTGATTTTGTGTCCTGCCACATTACTGAATTGCTGGATGAGTTCTAGTAATTTGGGGGTGGAGTCTTTTGAATTTTCCACATAAAGTATCATGTCATCTGTAAAGAGAGAGAGTTTGAATTCTTCTTTGCCAATTTGAATACCTTTTATTTCTTTTTGTTGTCTGATTGCTGTTGCTAGGACTCCTATACTATGTTGAATAATAGTGACGAGAGTGGGCATCCTTGTCATGTTCCTGATCTTAAGGGAAAGGCTCTCAGCTGTTTCCTCCATTCTTACAGTCCATTGTGTTGTGTAATTGTTGTCCTCAAAGGTAAGCAAGTGAACACCCATTCATTATGGAAAGAGTCTTCAGGAATTCCAGTTCCCCAATATTCCCTCCATGCTCCTCCACATAGTATACTCCAAATGAATTGGATTTACTCATTATCCCCAAATATACATTGTCCTGCCTTCCTTCTGCTCATGTTCTCTCCTCTCCTTCCTTGGAATGCCTCCTCCCTGTTGCTTTATTTAGAAATCTGTGGTACTTCAAGGCCAGGCTCACTTTGCTCTGAGCCCCTAGAGCACTTGGAGCTATGAAACATAGAATATGGAGCATAGAGCATGTGATTGTGCTCCGGTGTTTTAAGTCCATTGGAGTCTCCACAGTGGACTGTGAGCTCCCCAGGGGCCCTTAGTCCCTAGGAGAGCAGAAAGTACCCGATGCAGTTTTCAATAACCACTTGTTTACAGAAGAGGAACATTTTGATATCAAGGAGAGAAAATTCAATTCAGAGTTTCCTGGCTGAGCTGTTATCAGGAAATACCTTAGATTCACAGTTAGAATTTCATCACCCTTAAAGTGAGGAATATTTACAAGCCTAATTATAAAATCTCATTGTCTGGAGACATGACCTGAAGAGATATCAAAAAACTTGCTGTCTGTGTTCTGATTTTTTTTAAAAAAGATTTTATTTATTTACTTGTCACAGAGAGAGAGAGAGAGCACAAGTAGGCAGAGCAGCAGGCAGAGGGAGAGGGAGAAGCAGGCTCTTTGCTGAGCAGGGAGCCCGATGTGGGGCTTGATCCCAGGACGCTGGGATCATGACCCGAGCTGAAGGCAGCTGCTTAACTGACTGAGCCACCCAGACGCCCCTGTGGTCTGATTTTTTTAGGACATAAATATTCCAATTAATTTTATGCCATGCCAGAAAAAATAAAAGCCTCTAATTAGATAAGAGATAGTGCCTCCAAACAGGGGTTTTGACTCAGAGATCTAAATTTGCATGCATTGTCTTGGAACTCACTTGTCACTAGTCTGACCTGTGCAGCTGTGGGCGAGGGTCATTCTATCAGCTAAGAGGGGTTCTTTTCTTGAGACTTGGTTGATAGAGGCAGGATCCTTCATCCTGTAGATCCTGATGTGATCTTGATTGTGATTTGTTGGGGTCATACAATCCAGGCCCCTGATATCTAGTAATCTCACAGGGATTTGGTTACCTTCCTCCGAGTTGACATTTTCATAGTTAGCATAGTAACGATGTTTGATAAATTGTAATGAGACTACACATGGTTTTTAGCTTCAGAGTCTTACAATTTCACAGGGGGAAAAGACAAGAAAAACACATGTTTCAAAGGCATGGAAACAAAAAAACAGACACTAAAAATTCCATCCAGCTTCGATGCTCTGCACTTTGGTCTTGGCTGAGCCAGGTGGTCACTTAAGTCGGGGGGGTCTGGGTGCCTGGAACCTCAGCCGGGGACCATCTCCATTCAGTCCTATGATGCTGTTAGACTCCACAGATAGTCCCAGTTTTGAGGAAACCAAAGGGATCACAGCACAGTAATGGGTTCAAGCTGGTATTGTGTTGCAGAAATCCTTTGGCTGATTTTATTTGCATGGATAGGGCATATCCAAGAGTAGATATAGGTGAGCTAGATATCTGGGTGTCAGCAGGCATGATGGGTGGCAATGCTGACCATTTTGGATTTGGATTATCTCATAACCAGATCTTGGGATGGTGGTCCTGACCCAAGGGAGAGATATCTGCAAGGTTAGATAAAAAATCCACAGACATAAAAGCTCAAAGCATGGGGTCCAGGATCCTAGGTTAGGAGGTTAGAGTTTGGGTTGATAGCTAGAAAGAGCCTTCCACGGCTTCACAGAGTGGTGAACTTTAGCAGGGTACTGGAAGAAAGAAGGAATATCTTTATGAAGAGGTTGGACACTTGGGAAGCAAAGGAAAATGGCCAGTGGCTCCCATCCTGCTGAGTGAGAAGACTGGTCCTGGAGAAATCTGAAGCATCAGCCCCGGGGCCTCAGGGACGACCTGGAAGTCAATGGGTCAGGGTGACATTGCCATGCTAGTAATTGGGCATTTACTTCTCATTTCAAAACCACTGTCGGGGATTATTTATTTGTCTTCCTTGGCAGTCAGCAAGAGTTGGCAACCCCCTTGGCATGGCATAGTCATGAGGGAGTCTTGAAAAATCTGTTGCATTTTAAAAATTACATTTGAAATTCTGAGATATTTTAATCCAGTTTAGGATCAATCTACCTCAGAAAAAGAGGATGCAAATTTGAAAACCATGCCATCAAAGCTCTTTAATAGCTAATTATGCTATAGGCAAGGAAATGGTTGGGCAGTGACCGTTAGAATGAATCATGACATGAGATGAAATACAAAACAAATCCATACCGGTTTTATTGGATTGGAAGTAAGAGACAGAGACAGGATGAAAATTTACCCAAATCTGATTAGGGAAATAAACCTTCAGACAGAGAAACGATGGATGGTGTGAGCTGATTAACTTGAGCCCCATTGGGAGGGAAATATCCTCAGACAATGCACCACTAAGTTTCAGAGCTGGAGAGAGTTTAGACATTTAATCCAGCTATGCTCATTTGTACAACTGAGAAAAATGAGGCTCAGAGGAATAAACAACCTGACAAAAGTCCTCCCAGCTAATAAGGGACAGAGTTTGAGCTTGAACACACATCTTCTGACTATTAAATGGTGTTGAGGCAATTTGATGAATCATAGTGCTTAGCCCATTGATAGACCTGACTGTAAGAAGTCCTCAATAAATATGTCAGGCTATGCATCAGTTTTCCTTGCCATCTAAGTCCCTTTGTCACCTTGTCAAACACTTGGATTACCAGTAGGAGAGCAGCTAATACCAGGTACCATCCTGTGGCCTTTACTCTTTTCGGGTACAGCAGGACCCTGAGCTGGGTCATGGTTCTCTTGGTTCTCAGAGAAAGCTCTCCATCTCCAAGCTGACTCATTTGACTTAATTCGTGTGCCTCTGCCTTGCTGGGCACCCAGTGGGCTTGAAGCTGCTGTCAGATCAGAGAGCAGATGTGGAAAACTGAGCAGCGTGTGTCCCTCCTTACTCTCACCTGGGCTCACGTTGCTTCTCCAGGACTGATCAGAGTTACCACTTTCCCACAACTTCCAGCTGAGGAGCCTTTAGGGATGTTTGTCTTTCTGCGTCCTTTATTTTGTATGTGGAATCACTGTTAAATTCAGATTCTTCTTAAACTGGGCATTGACATCTCAAATACCCTTTCTTCTATTTCTTTGGCCACTGCCTTAGATAAGGAACGAAGTGTTTCCTAAGCAACCTCTATCATCACGGATAAAATAATTTTCTCTGTCATGGATCTGGCCATAGCATCTTTTTCGTTAGGCTTGAATGTGGGTTTCCACTCCCTTTTGGATCAAGTGTAAGATTTTATCATACCCCTTTTCTTTTCTTGTCACCTTTTAAATTGAATTTCAATCTCTTTCAGTCTTAGAAATATGAATCTATGGAAACACTTGGGACTTACAGGGAGTAAAATGTGGGCATGTTAATATCAAAGCAGGCTCAACCCACAGTGGCTGGTGAATTTCTTTTCTAGTCCAGGAGCCTGAAATATAATTCTGTATTTTTTTTTGACATTTCTTAAAAGGGACCTCTAGAGAGTAAAAAGTAGTTAGTTTTCTATTTATGGCACCTTATCATCTTTGTTTTGATAAAAAATGCCTTATTTTAAAAAGATTTGAAGTAGCACTTTACTCTCCATGCAGTCTGTTTTTTTTATGGCTGAAGATGCTTTTAGATTTCTGGAAGCTTTTTAGTCTCCAGACATGTATGCTGGAATGTGAAATGGCTAAGCCTTTCCCAAGATGACACTTCTTTAATTATAATGGTCAAAATGAAAATTCTGAGGTTTTGGCTTCTGGTTGAAGATGAAGGAGTGGGTGCAGAGCTCTTGGTAGCTGGCCATATAGTGGGTGGGCAGCAATTGGAGGGGAGGACACCAGCAGACACGATATACTCGAGGGAGGTTTGGGATGCCACACAGCCCTGGCCCCAATTTTTTAAAAAGAATTTATTTATTTATTTGAGACAGATTGAGAGAGAGAGAGAGAGAACAGGAGAGTGGGGAGTGATGGAGGGAGATGGACAAGCAGACTCCCCGCTGAGTGGGAAGCCTGACTCGGGGCTCGATCCCAGGACCCTGGGATCATGACCTGAGCCGAAGGCAGACGCTTAACTGACTGAGCCACCCAGGTGCCCCAACCCTGGCCCAAATTTTGTTTTTCCCTTTCATGTCTCCAAAATGCTATCTCATTAATTCTGACAATATTTATTTATATCCAGGATCACTGGATTCTGTATTAGGTGCTAGGGATTGAAAAGTGAATAATATCCTCTTACCTCACACTGTGAACACAAATCAATTTCAGATGGTTTGCAGATTTAGTTGTGAAAGATAATGCAGCTTTTAGGGTATAGGTAACTATTTAGTGACCTTAGAGTAAGGAAAGAGTTTTTTTTCTTCCAAGATTTTATTTAAATTCAAGTTAGTTAACATGTAGTGTAGCATTAGTTTCAGGAGTAGAATTTAGTGATTCATCACTTGCATACAAGACCCATCCCAAGGAGTGGCCTCCTTAATGCCCGTCACCCATTTAGCCCATCCCCCATCCACCTCCCCTCCACAACCCTCAGTTTGTTCCCTATAGTTAAGAGTCTCTTATGGTTTGCCTCCGTTTTTATCTTATTTTATTTTTCCTTCCCTTCCTCTATGTTCATCTGTTTTGTTTCTTAAATTCCACATATGAGTGAAATCATATGGTATTTGTCTTTCTCTGACTGACTTATTTTGCTTAGCATAATACACTCTAGCTCCATCCATGTCATTGCAAAAGGCAAGATTTCATTCTTTTTGATGGTTGAGTAATATACTACTGTGTGTGTGTGTGTACCACATCTTTTTTTTTTAAGATTTTATTTATTTATTTGAGAGAGAGAGAGCACATGAGTGGGGGGAGGGGCAGAGGGAGAGGAAGAAGCAGACTCTTTGTTGAGCAGGGAGCCCAACTCGGGGCTCGATCCCAGGACCCCGAGATCATGACCTGAGCAGATGCTTAACCAACTGAGCTACCCAGGTATCCCCACATCTTTATCCATTCATCAGTCAGTGGACATCTGGGCTCTTTCCATAATTTGGCTATTGTTGATAATGCTGCTATAAACATCTGGGTGCATGTGTCCCTTTGAATCAGTATTTTGAATCCTTTGGATAAATACCTAGTAGTATAATTGCTGGGTTGTAGGGTAGTTCTATGTTTAACTTTTTGAGGAACCTCCATACTGTATTCCAGAGTGGCTGCACCAGTTTGCATTCCCACCAACAGTATAGGGGCGTTCCCCTTTCTCCACATCCTCGCCAACATCTGTTGTTTCCTGAGTTCATTTTAGTTATTCTGACAGGTGTGAGGTGGTATCTCTTTGTGGTTTTGATTCGTATTTCCCTGATGATGAGTGATGTTGAACATTTTTTCATGTGTCTGTTAGCCATTTGTATGTCCTCTTTGGAGAAATGTCTGCTCATGTTTTCTGCCCATTTCTTAACTGGATTATTTTTTGGGAGTTGAGTTTGATAAGGTCTTTATAGATTTTGGATACTAGCCCTTTATTTGATAGTTCATTTGCAAATATCTTCTCCCATTCTGCAGGTTGCCTTTTAGTTTTGTTGATTGTTTCCTTTGTTGTGCAGAAGCTTTTTATCTTGATGATGTCCCAATAGTTCATTTTTGCCTCCCCCCCTCCTTCCCCCCCCCCCCCCCCCCCCCCCCGCTGCCTGTGGTGACGTGTCTAGGAAGAAGTTGCTATGGCCAAGGTCAAGGAGGTTGCTGCCTGTGTTCTCCTCTAGGATTTTGATGGTTTCCTCTCTCACATTTAGGTCTTTCATCCATTTTGAATTTATTTTTGTGTATGGTGTGAGAAAGTGGTTTAGTTTTGTTCTGCACACTGCTGTCCAATTTCCCGACACCATTTGTTGAAGAGACTGTCTAGAGTACGCAAAGATATTTTCCAAAAAAAAATTATTTATTTATTTCAGAGAGAGAGAGATTGACAGTATGAATGGGAGGAGCAGAGGGAGAAGGAAAGAGAATCTCAAACCAACTCCACACTGAGTGCAGAGCCTGATGTGGGGCTCAATCCCAGGACCTTGAGATCATGACCTGAGCTGAAACAAAGAGTTGGAGACTTAACTGACTGTGCCATGCATGTGTCCCTAGGCAAAGATTTTTTAAAAACAGGAACACAAAGAGGAAAAAGAATATATAAAGTGATTAAAAAAAGGACTCTATTAAGAAATTCTATTCACCAAAGAGTGGAAAGGTAGGTGAAAAAGATATTTGCCATACATATATCCCCCTAAGGATTCATATTCAGAATTTATAAAGAGCTCTTATAAACCAATAAGAAAAAAAGACAGAAATGCAATAGAAAAATCTGCAAAGTACTTGTGTAGAGAATTCACAAAAGAGGATATCTAAAAAGCCAATAAATGTGGGAAAATTTGTTCAACGTCATTAGTCATCAGGGAAAAGTCAATTAAAACCACAATGAAGTACTAGTACATATACACCAAAATGGCTAAAATGAAACAGACAAAAATATTTAAAATTGTAAGGATGTGGAACAGCTAGCACTCTCATACGCTGTTCCTGGGAGTGTAATTTGGAAATTGGAAATCGTTTTAGAAAACTGGTTAGTACTAGCAACTGAAAAAATATTGAACTCTGATCCAGAAATTTCAGTCCTAGGTAGATTGAACTCACACACCCAGCAGATGATCCATTGTAAGGGTTGAATGAGGAGTACCAGAGAGAAAAGGAACGCAGATGGAAAGTGCAGACTATTCTTTTGGCTGATCAGGTGGGAGAGATGGCAGAGCAAGAGGGCAACTCGAGGTTAAGTGAGAGCTTTTGTAAGAGAGAGATGGTCAAGAATAGGGGTTAAAAATACAGGAGAGATGAGGATTAATTTATGAATTCAATCCCCATATAAGAAGAGATTTTTAAAAAGATTTTCTTTATTTATTTGAGGGAGGGAGAGAGAGAACCAATGGGGTGGAGGGGCAGAGGGGGATGGAGAAGCAGACTCCCCTGCTGAGCAGGGAGCCCGATGTGGGGCTTGATCCCAGGACCCCGGGATCATGACCTGAGCTGAAGGCAGATATTTAACTGACTGAGCCACCCAGGGGTCCCCACAAGAAGAGATTTTAAGTCACCCCCTCTCACCCTAATTTAGGAAAAAAATATAAGAATTAATGTAGATGTGGGTACACTATCTGTGTGTTGCTGTGTGGAGGGAGTTTTCTATGGATAGCTTCTACTTTCTTGGTGAAGTAAGATGCCTGTTACTTTGCAAAGTGAGATGGAAGAGGGGTTAAGTTAGGGACTGTAAAAATGGCTGAACTTTTAGAACTGTACTATGGGAATGGGGGAGAGAGCTGGTCAGGGAGGGTAAGACTGGTAAGTGGCAACCAGGACTCAGCTGCTGTGGGAGAACGTATGCTTGCAGGGGTATCAGCTGACATCCTCCATGTCTTCCTCAAGGACTACTCAGTGGCCGAGAGTCCCACAGAGAGGAGTTCAAGTGAGTTGTGCTTGTTGGCAGAAGGAGTTGAAGACGTGATTTCTGGAAACGAGGTGGGATAAGAAGGGATGAAAAGTAGTGAGAGAGGTGGTGGACTGGTGAAAAAGAGAGCAGTTGAGAAACCGCAGGTGTTGATGGGATGTAATAATGAGGAGAGAGCCAGACCTGAGGGAATGAGCTGGCTAGAAGGAATGGTAGTTTTGCTCAGACAGGGGCATTTTGGCCTTTGTTTTCCCACAATGATGATGTCCCATATGGCTGTGATAATGGGTGTCTGATAGTAAGGGCTGTTCTCTTGGGCACCAAGACCAGCAGGACGAAGTTGGCAGTAGGACAGGAGAGGAAGACCAGGAGAAGGATGTTAATGTTCCCATTGGAATTAGGGCTAGTGACCAGGTGTCCCGGGACGAGGGTGCAAGAGAGGCTCAGTGTGCTGGAACTGGGAAGCACGGGTTCCGGAGGAGGGAGTATTTTTACATGTGGATAAAAGAGGAAAGCCTTGAAGAGGTGTAAAAAGGAATAAAGCAGAATCTATTGCTAAACACGTGTGTGAAGAGATTCAGAAAAAAAGAGGCTGCTCTTGAGAGGATTCTTGTCCCCAAGAATTCTCCAGAGCGATCCCGTAATCATGCTGGCACCTGGCATCAGAGGACGGCGTTGGACTTCTAAGAATAGGTTACTCACTGCAGTTCACAGAGCAATGGGCAAGAAAAACAGTACCCAAAGGAAGGTCACACTAGGCTGTAAGCTCCGTGAAGGCAGGGACTGTGCTTTATCTCCCTCTGTCCATTGCAGCTCTTGGGGCGCACATATGAATGCAGTGTGTGTATGTGTGCTTCCATATGTGTATATATGTACATACACATATGTGACAGGGTGGATATATGTCTGTACATGATTATACACATATCATACACATCTCATTTGAATTTCTTTTTTTTTTTTTTAAGATTTTATTTATTTGTTTGACAGAGAGAGACACAGCGAGAGAGGGAGCATAAGCAGGGAGAGTGGGAGAGGGAGAAGCAGGCTCCCTGCGGAGCAGGGAGCCCGATGCGGGGCTCGATCCCAGGACCCTGGGATCATGACCTGAGCCGAAGGCAGACGCTTAACGACTGAACCACCCAGGCGCCCCTCATTTGAATTTCTAAACATCACATAAATTGTCTAAGTATTGTACCCCCTTTAGAGGTATGGAAACTGAGGCTTAGCTAGGTTAAGTATCTTGTATGAGTTTGGGGGGAGTGGTAGGACTAGGATTTGAACCTGGATCTTCTGACTCAACCAGGGTAAAAGCACTCAAAAAGGTTGAATGCATACATTCAGAAGAAATACATTGCTTTAGTGGGTTATATTTTATGTGGGATAGGACCTTGATACTTTTTAGACTACACTGCAAGATATTTTAAAGTGGCCTTCAAGTGAAGAAAAAAAACCAACCCACAGCAAAACCCAAAACCTATCAGCCCATATTTTTTTCTCTTCTTGGTAGCTCTATAGATATTTGTACTTGACCTGTGAGGAAGTGAGAGAAATCAGTTTCCCCCTGACCTATCATAAATTTACTGACCTGAGGCTGCTATAAAGTGATATGAACACTTAAACCAT
Organism: Phoca vitulina; assembly: GCF_004348235.1. Classification (NCBI taxonomy): domain Eukaryota; kingdom Metazoa; phylum Chordata; class Mammalia; order Carnivora; family Phocidae; genus Phoca; species Phoca vitulina. Next base: position 13,711,020 of record NW_022589718.1, read on the forward strand.
ACTGTGATCATTACAAATTAATAGGGCCACTTTACCACTTTCCCATATACAAAAGTGGTTCAATTTGAATTAATCACTGTGATATTAATAAAAAGAAATGTTCTGTAAGGTGGCCTCTTTTGAGCACATCCAATATAAACGGCTTCAACTTTCAGGGAAATGACATCTTTTCCTCCGAGAACCCCAGAGGGCATTGCCATTCGGTTCTGAATATTTTGTGAAATGGTTCACAAGCTGATGGAGCAGGGTTATCCACCACCGCGTTCACTCAAATTCCAATTCAATCCCTTCCCTGAATCTACTGGAGATTTTATTGCCACTCGGAAACCCTGACATTCTGCAGATTGTATGGTGAACCCTTAATGATTTCTGAAACAAGAATGAGGTAATCTTCACAGCCATTTAAAATATTGCAGAGGTCAAGGGGACATTTATGGTTTCCTTAATCACAGACCGAATTGACTTTTTCAGTTAATCATTTAAGCAACAAATTGCATATATTATATATTATCACACAGGAATCTGGTTTTTGTGTTCCTTCTAGGTGTGTTGGGTATCAGTCAGGAAGGCAGGAAAGTCAGACCAGATGGCATGGATTATTATTGGAAACAGATCATTGATTCATGTGAGCCTTTCTCCTTTTCCCCTTCCTCCACTCTGTCTTCAGTTCTATCAGCAAAAACAGTAATTGGCTCTCTGGAAAAAAAGGGAAGTTGACTGTCTTGGAATGGCTGCCTGAGTACATGAACGGTGCTCCTCCTCCATTATATGACCATATGTGTGCTTTGTTCTAGGCTTGGACCGAAAATAATTAGCTTTTGTCCATAGCGTGATGGAGGTGCAGATAAGAAGAGGATTTGAATGTACTTTTATGGGTTAGAATTTCTGCGTTAAGCCTCTCAGGCTTGGATAGGTTAGGTGTCTTTTTTTTTTGAAAATGTCTTTATGAATAGGAAGCATTTGTTAATCAGGTTATTTTCATCTCTGTACAATTTTGGAAGGCAGAAGTAAGGGACATACCAGCGTGGTGCCGGGTCCAGGGCTCCACGTGATGAGGTGCTTTTGGATAATAATAACAATGATGTGAATAAAAACAGTAATAGGTCACACTTTCGGAACCCTAACATGAGTGTGAGAGGGCATGGGGTTTTCAGATGATTGTCAAGGCAAGGCATGACACTGTGTTATAAGGTGGGATTCCGTGTCCACCAGTCCAGGGCAGCTGAATTTGTAGCTTTAGGAATTGCTTTCAGAGTCCTATTTTCAAATACTCCAAACACTTTTACTCACAAAACTTGCAAAACCTGGTCATTAGGGAAAGGCTGTAGAAAGCTCAGCAGAGTCGGGAGTTGGGTGTGCCGAGCTAGCTGGCAGGTGTAACAGTCATGGCCTTCGGATGCTGTTTGCTAAGGTTGCCTGGCTTGAGCCGGGAGGGAGGGGTGTGGTCGGGAGGGCTTCCTAACTATGCTCAACATTTCCTCACTACATGCACTGGTTTCACCTCAACAAGCAGGTAAAATGGAAATTTCAAGAAAATCATCCAAGGAATCAAATCCCCCCATTCCTTGGGGTCTGAATATAATTTGAATAATCGAGGTGGGATGGGGGTAAAGAGGACAAGACTAAGAAAATACCCAAGCTGTTGCCTCCCCTCCTTTCTCCACTTCGCTTTCTTAATAGAAAGCTGACTTGTGAGGGTTTCTTTCAGGACCCCTCCTCCTTTGGTCCTCCTCTCCCACCCCCAGACTAATGTTCTTTTTTTTAAGATTTTATTTATTTATTTGACCGAGAGAGACACAGCGAGAGAGGGAACACAAGCAGGGGGAGTGGGAGAGGGAGAAGCCGGTTTCCCACTGAGCAGGGAGCCCGATGTGGGGCTCGATCCCAGGACCCCGGGATCATGACCTGAGCTGAAGGCATCCGCTTACGGACTGAGCCACCCAGGCACCCCTCGGACTCATGTTCTTTTCGAACCGGGAACCATCTGTGTGCGTAATAGCTGTAGAGCTATCACGAGACGGTGGTGGCAAACCAAACTTCCTCTCCCCTCCACCAGAAGACACTTCAGAGTTGAACAGCGCTGCAGGGTCACAAGTTATTTTCCACGTTGCATGAAGGCAACCATTTTTTTTTGTATCACAGCTGCTCATTGTGGCCACTCTTAGTAGAATCAACCAACTCCCCATATTAGAATGAGTTTATCTCCCTGGAGAATCGGCCCATGTTGGGGCAGCCATATGTGTTTTTTGTTTTGTTTTTTATTATTATTATTTTTATTTTTTGAATTGTCAAGGCCTGAGCCACTCATTCACAGGCCTCTGATCTGAAAGCAGGCCTCTCTGAGTAGGTGGTGGCTACGGCGGAGATATTTGCATTTCTGACCTGCTGCATGCCTTTGCTGAATGAAATTCATATAATTACTACACACCATGACTTCCTCTGGAGTTGTATCCGTTCTGGTTGGCTTTTTTTCTTCCTCCACTTCATCAGCATCCAATTAATTAACAGTTGCCATAGTAGCTGTTGCCATGACAGCATAAAATTCTCCCAAAGGGCTTCTCATTCATATTCTAATGAAATACAGGCACAGAGCCGGGTGGTTGGAAAAAGTGGTAAGGAGAATTCAAGAAGAATGGAAGAGGAAAGAGGAAAAGTCGGCTTTGTCTCGAAGCTCTCCCCTCTCTGGCTTCAGCCTCAGACTGCCTGACTTTAGGAAGCGTATCTTTATTTTTCTTTATACTTTTTCCTAATTTCTATTTTTTTCCTAATTTTTTCCTCCCGATTTTTAATGCCTGGCTGGCTGTTCCTGGGGCCAGGAATAAGTATTACTGGGTAACATGGGCTTTTCCTGCCTTAGGGCCAGGTTCTTCTCTCATTTTTTTTTTCCTGGTTCAGAGAGTGAGGGGCAAATTGATTTTCTTCTGTTGTTTAGCCTGACAGGTCTGCTGGTGGGATTTCTAATGGATTCTTCATAGGTCCAATAAAGGAAGTGGGGCTTTGTCACTGACAGCCCCTGGCAGCCTCCACCTCTCAAGAAAAGATCATATCTGTCACCTGCCCACATAAAATTTCCCAGAAAGCAATAGTTCTAACGAGATTTCTTCACTGCCCTGGCAAATCTGCCCACTGATTACACACCTCTGTTTGATATCAAACTGTACTCATTCACTCTTTTAGTTTCTTAGAAAGGTCTAAAAAATCTCTGGGATCCCGCGACCTTCACCCACCACCTCCTCCTCACAGGAGTGCCTCATGCGTTGGCCTGAGGTGCTCAGAGCCTGAGCTGTAGTTCAGGCCCCCTCACCTTGCTTGTTTTCCTGCCTCCAGGCCCTGCCCCGTCCAAGACATTCTCCACATAGCTGTCTCTTTCTAAATCACAGTCTTTACTATCACCCTTCAGGGGACCATATTGGCTCTAGCAATGGGCCTCAAACATCAGTGGGCATCAGGATTGCCTGTGAAATATGCAAATCCCTGGGCAACCCTCCCAGAGGTGATGATCCAGGGTGAGTCCAGAGTATATAAGTCAGGGTAGAGCCAAGGACCTGCTTTTCTAACAAACACTCCAGGTTATTCTGGTGTAGACAATCCATGGACCCCATCTTGAGAAACACCAGCCCAAAGATGAAGCATAAATTCTTAGCAAGGCATCCAAAGCCCACGACAATTTGATGCCAGTCAATTTCTGCCTTTTTAACTTCTCTTCTAGTGGTGATCCTTCTTCAGATCTTCCACCCCCATATGCCTGGAGTTCTAATCATATCAGATTCTTCCTTTTTCCCCCATGTATGCTGTACATAACTCAAGCTCAGAGCCTTTGCTCAAACTGCCTTTGCCTGAAATGACCTTGTTCTCGAAGGGAATCAGAATATGCCACCTGAAAATAGGCCACTTTGGCTTAAAGATTATTTTGGCTGAAGGCTATGAAGAAACAGCAGATATGGAAGGAATTCTCTGCCCTCCCCTTCGCTGCCTAAAAGCAGAGCAGAAATTTCCCTTTGTGAAGATGTACTCCCTCCTCTCTCCCATATCAGGAAGAAGAGAATGACTCAGTCACCAGAGATGACTAGACTCATATCACTGGAGATCAGGTTTAGTAATATTTCATTTAAATTTAATTTTTAAGATTTAATTTAATATTGTAAGAAGATTTAGTAAGGTTTGTTATGCAGACTTGAGGCTTACTTACAAACCTTGCTAAATGACCCTTATGTTCCATTAGATTTTCTCATGTATTTACCTTCCCACAATTTACTGCCTTTAGAAGTTCAACCCCCTTTTTCTTGTTTTGTCATTTCTCCAGAATTTATTGTCCTTTGTTAAAATGGTATATAAGCTTACAGGCCTAACCACCTCCTGGGGCTTCACTTCTTTTCATGAGGCTCCCCCCATGTGCCTAGGAAATAAACCTTTTTCTTATTAATCTGTCTTTTGTTATAATTCACAGGCTCCTGAAAATAGAGGGTGGAGGAAAATTTTTCCTCTCTTACACTCTCTGTGATCCTGGTCAGACTCCTCAGTCCAATGTTACCTCCTTCTCGAAGCTTCGTTGTCTCTTCCAGATAGAGTCACCCTCTCTTTGTGCCCCGTAGCACTTTATGAGGCCTATCTTTATACTTAACCACATTTTAATGTCTCTTTAAGAGTTGTATCCTTTGCTTCATGAAGTTTCCTGCTGATGAAAGAAAACAGGTAATTACTTAGCATCTACTAAATATTGGTCCTGATGCCAGTTAACTATTCTCCCCATAAGCTGCTTTTTAATCAAAAACAACAACAACAGAACTACCTGAATTGAGTCTCCATTCTGGGCAGCGTGCCAAGGGATATACTCCATGTTATCATTGCATATTCATAGCAACTTTATGAAACTACCATTAGGATTCCCTTGTTTTTTGCTTTTTTGTTTTTTTAAGATTTTATTTATTTATTTATTTATTTATTTGAGAGAAAGAGAGAGGGAGCCCAAGAAGGGCGACAGGGGCAGAGGGAGAAGCAGACTCGCCGCTGAGTAGGGAGCTTGATGCGGGACTCGATCCCAGGATCCTGGGATCATGACCTGAGCCGAAGGCAGACTCTTAACCGACTGAGCCACCCAGGTGCCCCAGGATTCCCTTGTTTTACCAGTAAGGAAAGGCCAATAACTTACACAAGGTGGACAGCTAGTAAATGGCACAGGTGGGATTTATCCAAATTAGTCTGACTCCAGCTTGCTGGGTTATTGACTTTCAGGTGGAGAAACTTGGCTGAGGGTCCTCAGCTGCAGAGTGGGAGAGCCAGGCCAGTGGGATTCCGAAGCTTGGTGATAGGCACCCTTCACACGTTGAACCCCAAGCTTCTCCTGTGGTTCTTGACACATGGCTCTTTGGATTGAAGTGGGCCTGTCAGGTACTAACATGATCTTACTTTAAGGCTCAGAGTCGTGACTCATCCAGGGTAGTGTAGTCAGAAAATGGCGGAGCAGGAGTGAATGCAGGTGTTCACACACTAAAGAGAAATTTCTGCCAAGTCTCAGTTACCACCTCAATACAGTGGGTGCTTGGAATGATGTGGGGGTACTGACCACCACTTAGGGTATTCTTTCAAGGGAAAAGTAGATCCTGGGGATATTATTTTTTTTAGACCATTTAGTGAATGTTGGGCTATGTGGGGACTGTGAAACAGACATGCATCTCAGGGAGCTGCCATATTGTTTGCCTATCATTGGCAGCATTTGAATCCAGATCCAAGCAGGTATCTGCAAAGTAGTTATGGTCTTTGGAACTAGGTGACTTCAGTCAAATGTTTGCAAATTAGTCCGTGAAAGACCATTTGGAAGAGGATTCAACAGCACCCAGCAGCTGATGAAGGAAGAAGATATTTTCTCACCTCATTTCCACAAATGGTTTCCACAACTTCACCTTCAAACCCTTTGCCAAACACAGTCTGCCTGCAGAGAAACTTAAAAAAAATGCCCTTAACCCCATATGTTCTATGTAGAAGAGCATCTGGGTGACAGCATCTGTCTCCCAAGCATCTGAAGTCAGCAGGGCCTCACATCATTGGTACCCAATCTTGCTTTTGTGTTTTGCCCCATGGCAATGCTGCTAACCCTGCCTGGGATCGCTGTTCGCCTGAGGCTGGAGCTTCGTTCTGCCTGGGCTATTGGGGGATGGGCGGCTGTTGGCTCTTTTCCAAGGTAAAGCCTGCATTGGGAGGTCACTGGGTGCTGAGGAGAGAGACAGCCCTGGGCAGGTGATGGAGCTTTATTGATTTCCACCTTGCCCAGCTGTATCACTCCGATGCACCTGCTGCCGGCTGCCAAAGTGAGAACATACCCTGCTCAGGCTCCAGGGGAGGATGTTGTGAACAATTCATCTCCTGGATGATTCATCAGGCCCCTGCTTCCCGATCCGCTCCCGCCTTCCCCTACCCCCACCCCCAATGTTATTAGCAGGAATAGCAAGGCATCTGATTTTGAAGAGGTGGAGGTCAGAGGGTGAAATTATTAACCTCCACGTCAATTCTAATTAATGCAGCAAGCCACCTGGATATTTAGTGACTGGAAATGAAATCAATTCGAGTTTTAAAATTTAATTTACATACAGCTGGTATGATAAATCAGTGACCCAATACTAGGTAACTCACTTCTCTGTAGTTAGGGGGAGAATTTCTGTCCTCATTGTTATCTGGGTATTTTGCAAATTCAGAAATTAATCTAGAGCTGTCAGCCTCCCAAGAAAGGGCATGCTGGTGTAATGGCTTTGAAAAATTTAACTCACTACAGCTTGGCTATGACGAGGCAATGTAATTTCTATATTTTGTTTATAGCTGTTTTAGTTTAATTCATGATTCCCCCTTTCCCCACCCCGTAGTGGAAAAAAATAACTAAATGTCTAATTTGGTTTGAGCGAATGTCTGATTTGAGTATTTAAACAGAGCCTTCAAGGAAGGCTCAGTCTTTCTAGGAAAAAATGCTTTGAATCTCAGATTGCCTCCATTCTCCTACTGCTTCTCTTCCTAAAATGGCATCTGGTGTCCGGGAGACATCCGGTGGGTGGGGGAGGGGCTGTGGTTCTTATGACCTCAGCAGGGAGGGGAGGAGCTGGGGGCTGTAGTGTCAGGTGGCTGCCTCTTTGTACTGGTTCCTGCCTGCTTAGGACATTCTGCTGCTAGTGCGCCTGGTGTAACCTGGGCTGGTCAGGGGCCCCCTCCTCTGGCTAACCCTTGACCCCCGCTGCTGTAGTCATCAGACCTAGGTCCCTGACAGGCTCCTGGCCATCAACTCTAGATCCATGCCTGGCTAGGAGGGAAGGTGGCTTGGAGAAGTGAAATCTGAGGGCTCTCCTTGTTTCCTCCCTTGTTTCATAGCCACACTGCTGCTGCCTGAGCCTAGGTTGGTGCAGGCAGTCTGGGAGTTATTCTTTAACCAGAAATCTCTATGGGGACAGGGGCCAAGCCTCCTGCTCTGTTAGGTTCACTTACTCAATACCGAAGCTCAAAATGGGGAATGGGGGACACGGGTCCAATGGCTTTGCTCTCCTCATGTCCTCTTCCAATAACCTCCAGGCTGGAAATGGGATGGATCTCTCCTTTCCTCTCCTGTGTGATGGTCTCCTTCTTCCCTGGGGTGGCCAGCGTTCCGGCCTTCCTGCCATGGTGGAAGGGGCATACAGACTAAGCGACCATTGGATTTTTATGCATTCGTGTCATCCGGGCTGGGTCCTTGATAATTTTAAGTGTGTGTGTGTGGGATTTACAAAGGGGTTAAGGGGATGGGGGCAGAATTGGGAAAATCTTTTAAAGACAAAAGCCTGGGCTTAAAGCTAATATTTTGCTGTTTAACCTGGTTTCTGAATGCCATAAATTGATAATTACTCTTGCCATTCTTCTTGTATTCTTTCTGTAAAAATTCTGCCTTTTCAGGTAGATGGGAGTCTCTGGGTGCCTTTGGTAATTCTAGGGCAATGGCAACATATTCAGAAATCCAGAAGAAAAAACTGCATGATTTTAAACAAAATTTCACCTTCATTATAATAGTACTATGTGAGGTTTTGTGACATGTTCTCATCTGACTATAGTTCATAGAAGGGGGACCCTTAGTCAATAGCATTTCAGAAGCATCAACAGCAACTTGACCATGTCAGTGCATGCATGTGTGAGTGCATATGTGTGTGTGTGAGAGAGAGAGAGAGAGAGAGGGAAGGGGAGGAGGACAGGGAGGGATGGAGAGGGGAAGAGAGAGAGGGAGAAGACAGGTAGGCCGTTACGGACTGAGTAGTATGGGGAAGGACATCAAAGATAAAAAATCCAGGATTAAACTTGCAAACAGAACATAAAAATTAAAGTATTTAAGAGGCCACAAATAGGCGAGTGAGATTAACACAGCCCCAAATTAATATAGGAGTTCCAAGGAAACACGGGACAAAGAGGTAATTAGAGTTAGACATTTTTCACCAGAGAAAGACTTTCTAAAAGACGTGAATTTGGGCTCAGACTTGAAGGCAAAGTTATTTACATATAGAGAAACAAGTCGGGCTATAAACCCAAGGATTAGGTGAAGGGCGCTAAAGTTCCCAAGAAGGAGATGGGGCTGGTGAGATCAGTAAAGGGAATGGTGTTTGTGAGAACAGGATCAGCTGAGGAATGAGGAGGCCCCCTCAAACCGGTACTGATGAGCTGTGTGACTTGGGTGAGCTCCCTGACGCCTGTAGCCTGGGTTCTTCGGCAAGTGCAAGAGGGACCAGAGGGTTTCTCAGATCCCTTCCGGGTGTAGCTGGCTCTCACTCTGTGGCAGAGGGAGCCTGATCTGGGTTTTGAGCTGTGGTGGAATGTGATGACAAAGTTGTTGACATGGGTCCTTCCAGCCACTGTTGGTGGAATACATTGGAGCCCAGGGGAGCAGTGACCCTGGCATGCAATGAGGTAGACATAGTGTAATGGTGGCCCCCCAAAAGCAATATGTAGGTCATCATCCCTGGAACCTGTGAATGTTTCCTTAGCTGGCGAAATAGGACTTTATAGATGGGATTAAGTTAAGGAGCATGAGATGGGGAGATTATCCTAGAGCAGGTGGGTGGGCCCTAAATGCAGTCACAAATACTCCCCTAAGAGAGAGGCTAAGACAATTTTGAGGCAGAAGAGGAGACAGTGTGGCCCAGAGAGATTAGGATAATGTTGGCCACAAGCTAAGGCATGCATGGAGTCATCAGCAGCTGGAAGGGGCAAGGAGGGATTCTCTGAGGGAGACTCTGGAGGGACCACGGCTCTGCTGACATCTTGACTTTGGACTTCGAGCTTCCAGAACTGCGAGACAATACATTTCTGTTGTTTTAAGCCTCCTATTTTGTGGTAATTTGTTACAGTAGCCACAAGAAACTAATACATATGGATTAGAGGGGAAATAGAAAAGAAAGTGAGGGCTTAGGAGATACTGGCTCTTTTCTCCAATACCTCCTCATGGAGGGTCTGTGAGAGGGAAGGACAGTAATTGGAAATGACTGCAACATTGTGAGCCATGAGGGTGAGGTGTTCATGAGAGTGTCTATTTTTGACAGGGAATGTTCTATGCTTCTTATACATATGATCTCATTTCATCATCCTGGGGTTACATATTTTTGTCGCCAATTTTAAAAGTAAGCAAAGTTTTATTTACCTCATAGTCACAGATACACACATAAAGGAAAACTGTCATAGAGCTAGAAGGCTTATGATGAACAAAACCTCAGACCTTACCCCACCCTTCCAACCTCCAGTCCCACTTCACAGTTACTTTCAGCTCTACGGTAAGGTTTTTGTTTTGTTTTTGGTACTTATCATCACCTATTACTCTTTTTTCATTTATCAATTTTAGACCCTATCTAGTGATTTTCTCTTTTGAGGGATTTTCTTCTCTTTCAACCTCTCCCTTGTCTGTGTCCCTGTCCCTTCCAGGAGGGCTGAGGTGACAAGATGTCATCTTGGAAGTTTAGATCAAGTCACGGTAGTAGACTCTCAAAGAAAGTGACTGATTGCTGGACAGCTGACCCTGAAACCCATAAAAGGGACAGAAAGTTGAACGTGGGAATGGTGTGAGCATGTTGTGAAGAATCTTCAGGGAAAGTTGTGCTGACTCCCCACCAGGAGTGTCCACTCTCATCTCAACCCTGTGAGGGGATGTCACTCAGGATTAGAGGGAGGGCTCTCTAGGGGTCCCCTTCAGCAAGGGCCGAGTGGACCTGTGTGGGTGACTCCCCTGGGGACATCTAGAGGCTGAGAAATAGGCTCACTGCTTTGATGGGAGAGACTTGCTTCTGGTTGAGATGGGCCTGCACTCTCAGAATCTGGCAGGACAGAAGACTACCGTCTGTGGAGGGCACCTTGTCAAACCAGGGGCTGACAAAGGAATCAATACATGCCCATGTCGTGGGAGTTGCCGTCTGACCAGCAGGGAAGTCGACAAAGAACCAGTGAAAGTACCCTTGAGAGAGAAGAGGAACCATCTCAAAACCATTCCTTTAGGTATGAACCTTCTGCTATCCCTTCCCTCTTCCTCCCTCCCAACTGCGAAGAAGAGGTGAGTGACAGAGGGGAAGCTGATCACGCCTCCCCCCAGGTGGTAAGGGCCTTTTTCAACTGGCCCTACCTGAGGAAGAGAGACTATTTACCTCTAAATTAGTGAGGGAGATTTGATTATTACACAGGGGTGGGCATTCTGATTATGAAATGGGGACTGTGTTTCTTGACATAATGACTTTAGGACTGAAGGTCAGTGGGAAAATCTCGGGGCCTACTGGGGCTTTCATCCAGGGTCAAGAGAAACTTTCTTCACCGAATGCAGTTTTACAACTTAAAAAAATTATGCCTTTTGAGGTAATTGTAGATTCCTCATGTAGTTGTAGTTGTAAGAAATCATACAGAGAAAGAAATTATACAGAGAGATTCCTTGTACCTTTTGCCCAGTTCCTCCCAAAGGTAGCATCTTGCACAGCGAGAGAGTACAGTATCGGGCAGGATTGTGACATTGATACAGACCATTGGCAACAGCACAAGGATCCCTCCTGGTGTCCTTTTCTTAGCACAGGTAAGAAGTTCTTTCCTTTTACTGCTGAGTATATATTCCATGGTATGGATATACCACAGTTTGTTTAAGCCATTCACCTGTTGAAGGGCATCTGGGCTGTTGTCCATTTTGGGCTATTACAAATAATGTAGCTACCAATATTTGTGTCCATATTTTTTGGGTGAGCCTGTCTATATTTCTCTGGGATAAATGCCCAGAAGTGTAATTCTTAGGTCATATGGTAGTTGCATGTTTAGTTTTTTGAAAAACTGCCAAACTTTTTCCAGAGTGGCTGAGCATTCTACATTTCCATCAGCAGTGTATGAGTGACCCAGTTTCTCTATAAATGTTTTTAAGATTTTACTGATTTATTTGACAGAGAGGGAGGGAGAGAGCGAGCACAAGCAGGGGGAGTGGCAGGCAGAGGGAGAGGGAGAAATAGACTCCCCGCTGGGCAAGGAGACCGATGCAGGACTTGATCCCAGGACCCCGGGATCATGACCCGAGCCCAAGGCAGACCCTTAACCGACTGAGCCACCCAGGCACCCCTGTAAATATGTTTTAAAGAGATGGTGGGAGATAAAAATAAAGTTGCATTTTGATGGCATCTTCTAGGAGATGCCACTCTGGCCTGGATCAGTAGCAAGTTTGACATGCCCAACCTGTACCAAAGCCATGGGTCTGCAGGGCTGGGAGTGGGTCTGACAGGGTTCTGGTGCTATGGTGCCAGGAACTGGCCTGAACTGACCACCAACCCCCTTGGTGGGAGAGCTTTGAGAGAGCTCTGCTCTCTCTCTCAGGGGTCTTTCACATCCATTGGTCAGGGCCATGGTGGTATCTGGGATTTGGGCTACTCTTCCCATTGTGGAAATCAGAGTCTCTTTTTTTGTTTAGGCATAGTAGTTACTATTAAAAGCTACAGTCACACGGCAGGCTGGAAGTGGTGATTCAGAGAACTTTCGTGTTCCCCCTCCCTGAGTGGAGCCAGATGGAGGAGTTATATCAGTGTGGAGAGGGAAGAGAGGGGCTGGGATCAAAGCCAGGAAGGGGGACGTTTCCCAAAGAAAGCCCCGTGCAAGTCAGTGGAACCCTTCAATCGCTGGGGTGGCGGTGGGGGGTGCCTTCTCCCCAGCTTAGCCCTCTTGTAAAGCTCAGCTATGAGTCTGCAAGGCTTATATGCTTAAGCCTGGGGCCGAATGCCTCGGTCCAATCCCAGCTTGATCCCTCACTAACTGTGTAACCTTAGCTGAGCTTATTCTAACCCCTCCAAGTCTAAGGAATCTCCTCCGTAACCTCCCAGGTTTATTACGAGGACAAAGGGGGACAAAATATGTAAAGTCCTTAGAACGGTGGTCTGAAACTTGGCGGCACATTGGAATTACCTGGACATGTTTAAAGAATATTGGTGCCTGGTCCCAGAGATTGAGATCATTACAATTGGCCGATAGTGCAGATTATAAAGAAGTCCTTAGGTGATGTACTGGCTTGAACTGTGTCCCCTTCCAAATCGATGCCCTTCCTGGAACCTCAGGCTGTGATCTTATTTGTAAATAATGTCACTGCAGATGTAATTAGTTAAGATGAGGTTATACCAGCGTAGGCTGAGCCCTTAATCTGATATGACCGATATCTTTGTCAGAAAAGCAGAGGCACAGAAACAGAACAATGTGAAGAGACGCAGGGGACAATGGCATGTCACACAGGAGGCAGATTCGGTGCAGTGCATCTACAAGCCAAGAAATGCCAAGGATTACCAACAATCACTGGAAGCTAGGGGGACAGCATGGAACAGACCCTCCCTCAGAGCTCCCCAGAAGGACACTTTTCTCCAAACTGGGAGACAATACATTTCTGTTTTTAGCCATCCAGTTTGTGGATACTTTGTTATAGCCGCCCTGGGAAAGGAATATGTGTTATTATAACGCACAGCCAACATTGTCGCTCATAGCTGTAGATCGTGCAACATAGTAAGTGCTCAGTTCAGATCAGCTCTTGTCATCACCTTGAAGCAGTTAGCCTTAGCCATGTTCAAGAGTCCGCTGACCCTCAGAAAAGCATCCTGGGGAGTAGTTGGTGCTGTTTGAGGGAAAGAGTCCTTCCTGTGCAACCCCGTTCTCTGAGGAAGGGCTAGGGTAGCACCTCAAGGGGAAGCGGTCGATTTGACCACTGGGAGGGGAACACAGAACATTCTGTCTGCCCTGCATTACATGCTCATGACAGTCTGGAAAGGCATGGGCTCTGTGTCAATTTGGGTTATAAAAGCTTGGGAAACTCTGCATTCCACAGTCCCTCCTTTGAGGAGTCATAGTGCACATTGGTATTTTCAAGGCTTTGGGAAGTCCTGTGGTAAAGAGACCTTTTTCACTTTCCTTATCCCAGAATTTTCCAAACCTTTTGGACCACAGGAGGCCCCAGCTAATTTTTACGTAACAAGTACTATCCTAGCAGAATCGGTGCTTGTGAGTCTCTCTTAGGAAATCCAGATTGAGGCCACACCATCACAAGTAGGTATGTACTTGCCTAGAGGGAAAACCTAGAAGAAAATGATCCCTTCATTTGTCACCAGGCAGGGCTCAGCATGGTATGGGGAACAGAGCTTGAAGAGGTTTGTGGTTCAAGGGCACAAGGGCCGGGTCACACACAGAGGTTGGCTGTGCCCACGGTAGCTGCTCTCTAGAATAAGAATCACTTTCCCCTGCCATGCAAGGGGCTCTTGGTCAGGTTTTAGGTCAGGATGCCGGCACCCAGTCAGCCTGTCAGCCTTGAAAATAGTGGACAAATGCAAGCTGGGCTCATGAAGTATGGTTTTCAAAGAGCAGTATTGTTTGGTCTTCAGGAGGTTGAGGGAAGACTTAAGTTAGCTACTGGAGAGTGGGAGGTGGGATGGTATCAGCTGTCCTTCCTCCTCATGGAGGGCAGAATGAGAGAAAATGGAGCAGAGAGGTCTTGTGAGATGTAAGGAGGTGTTTTCCAATAATTAGCACAACCCTGCCGTGGTGGAGTTAGGACCCGGAGCCAGGTCCCATTCTCTAAATCCTGTGTTCTTTCCATTGTGGGATGCTGGTGGGGATGACTCTCAGGTTATAGACCCAAATGTGTAGGGAATACAACTGTCTTTCTCTATAGCTCAACTCTTTCAGATCCCCCTTGTGACAGAGTGGCAGAAACTTAATTTGAGTCCATTTAAGACTCTTGGGGTTATACCCGCTTCCAGCACTAGGGTACCATGTAAGTAGGTAGGTAGTAAGTAAGTAGCACTACGCTGTGGTCCTTAGTGTCTTTTGTCTGTATAGGTGTCCTGTGGGGGTGTCTATTCTTCCAGTCTGGTCCTTTGTCATCTGTTCATAATGATGGTCCCTGTTACCATGGTCACTTTAGCTTTGGTGGCTCTACATATGTGCCAGGTGAGGGCATGGGGCTCTGACAGGCTTTCTCTGCTCTTGTTAGTCTTGATAACTTATGTAGTCATGTTCTCTCTGGTATCTTACAACCTCCCTGGGACTCACCAAGAGGCAGGGTATAGGGCCTTGCTCTCCTTTCCCTTCAGGGCATCAGCTTTTGGAAACTCAAACCAGGAAGGTAACTTTCCTTCCTCGTGTTCCACTCTGTCATATGCTCTCCCTGGGTAAATGAAACAGAAGAGCCAGGGGAGGAGGGGGAGGGAGAAAAAAACCCCATAAGACTCTGGGAACTATTGGACTACTAGAAGGAAAAAACACATCGCTGAATATTGAGTAACAGTATTCTTCCAGAGCTCTCTCCCATTCAATGAGCTCTGGAGAAAGGGTGTAGAGTCTCCTATTTCCCTATTTGTGTAGATGGACAATTTCTGGGACTCTGGGTCTCTACAGTGTATAAGTATTGAGGCGGAGCCCATTGACCTCCAGTTTTTAGTATTAAAAGACTTCCCAAGGGGCGCCTGGGTGGCTCAGTTGGTTAAGCGTCTGCCTTCGGCTCAGGTCATGATCCCAGGGATCCCTGGGATTGAGCCCTGCATCTGGCTCCCTGCTTGGCTGGGAGCCTGCTTCTCCCTCTCCCTCTGCCTGCCACTCCCCCGGCCACTCCCCCCGCTTGTGCTCTCTCTCTCTCTGTCAAATAAATAAATAAAATCTAAAAAAAAAAAAAAAAAAAAAGACTTCCCAAGCTAGGATGACCAACTGTCTGGTTTGCCTGGGACTGAGGGGTTTCCCAAGATGTGGGACTTTCGTTGGTAAAATTGATATAGTCCAAGGCAAACTGGGTCTGTGGGTCACCATACAAGACTCTTTGTTTTCTGCTGGGATTAAGATTCTGCCTCTGTGTTTTTCCAGTCTGTCATGCCTTCTCTCTGCTGTTCCTTTAATGTGGTAGGGACAATCATTCGTGTATTGAGTGCTTGTTAAGAATCAAGCACTTTGTCTCCTGGATTAGTCTGACTTCCCTCTTCTGATGGCCATAGGATTCACCTTTCAGGGCGAGTGTCATGGTTCTGGAGTTTGTCTACTGGGAGTCTTGAAGGCCCTCCATTTATCATTGCTCATTATCACCAGCTTGCTATCAGCATCTCATCTGTTTTTACTCAAATAACTATTAATTTCTTCGTCTGCTCACACTCAAGCCAAGGGATGGCCTTCCAATTAACTACTGAATATGGGAAGGAGACAGATTTCTCTATCAGTGGATTAGTTGTCAGTACTGACAGGCAGCAGGGAGCACATGAAGTGTGTGTGTGCATGTGTGTGTGCACTTGGATGAGTGGGTGAGTGGGTGTAAGAAAGAGAGAATGGAAGGTGGGAATTCAGTAGAGAAGACCATCTGTTCCTTGTCGCCAATTTTAACTCTTTCCCCCCTTCCTCCAGGCTTTGCATACTTTATTGGTTACATTGTCTGAAGACAGACTTACAGTATTAGATGTTTCTGACTTACTGGGCTGTCAAAAAGAAAAAGTGACTCCTGTTCCCATTCTTCTTTAAGATACCCAACCAATAGCTGGGACAATGGAAGTCCTACAATTGAAGGAAATCAGGATTCTGTTACATTTTCACACTAATTTCCCATGCTCCTTTTCTTGTTTTATAGTTTTGAGAAAATCATTTAACTTCTCTGATCATTATTTGTTTTGCAATAAAATGATAGTAAGGGCACAGATCCCCAGACATATTGACATATTTTCAAAATATACTTTCGATGATGCTGATTATAGAATCTTTATTATACCATTCCTCTGCTCAAAGACCTATATATAACAGGCACTAAGAAAGCCCCATAGCCTACAGAACACAATTTAAACTACTTAATATGTTAGTCCATGCCCTAGAAAATCTGGACTCTGAAAGCCTGAAATGTTTATCATCTATTGCCTCATTTGGCCCTCTAGCATATATTAATTTGACTTTAGTTACTTTTATTGAGTATCTGTCTTACTTTTTATTTTATTTAGAAATTTCTTGACAGATGGGCTGCTTCTTTTTTTTTTTTTTAAAGATTTTATTTATTTATTTGAGAGAGAGAATGAGAGACAGAGAGCACGAGAGGGAAGAGAGTCAGAGGGAGAAGCAGACCCCCCGCTGAGCAGGGAGCCCGATGTGGGACTCGATCCCGGGACTCCAGGATCATGACCTGAGCCGAAGGCAGTCGCCTAACCAACTGAGCCACCCAGGCGCCCCAGATGGGCTGCTTCTTACCATTTAAAAAAAATCCCCAACCCCCAGCAGCTGTTTTGTACCTAGTAAGTACTCAATAAATATTAAGTTAAATTCAAAGTCTATTTGGAATATACAAATATTTTTAAAAATACAAATAGGTTATGGATTTAAAAAAAATTATCCTGAACATATTCCCAATCTTAGGAGGAAATTCAGTATTTCACCAGTAAGAATTATGTTAGCTGTGGGTTTTTCATAGATGCCTTTTATCAGAATAAGAAAGTTTCTTCTATTCCTGTTTTGCTTAGGGTTTTTATTAGGAATGAATGTTAGATTTTGTCAAATGCTTTTTCTGGACCAATTGAGATGATAACATGATTTTTTTCCCTTTATTCTGTTAATGTGGTGAATTAAATAGATTGATTTTCGATTGTTGAACCAGTCCTGCATTTCTGGGATAAATTGTACTTTGTCAATCTCTATTATCCTTTTTATATATGTCATAAATTGTATTAGTCTGCAATGTTCTTTTCTTGTAATGTTCTTTTCTAGTTTTGGGATCAGGCTTCTGTTGCCTTCATAAAATGAATTGGGAAGGATAGTTTCAGATTTATAAAAAAGTTGTAAGCTTATAACAGAGAATAGCCATATAACCTGTGCCCAGTGTCCCTATTGTTACCAACTTACTTTACTATGGTACATTTGTCATAACTAATGAACCACTATAGGTACATTATTATTATTAACTAATGTCCATTCTTTGTTCATATTTCCTTAGTTTTTAACTAATGCCTGTTTTCTGTTTCAGGATCCCATCCAGAATACCACATAACATTTAGTTGTCATATCTCATTCGGCTCTTGTGACAGTTTCTCAGATGTTCCTTTAGCTATGGTTTTTTGGTTTTTTTTTTTGGTATTTTATTGATTTCTGCTCTTACTTTGTTATTTCTCCTTTTTAAAGCTTTTTTGAGGATATTTTTTATCCTTTTAGCTTCTTAAAGTGGAAATTTCAATAAATGATTTTTAGACTTTTTATTTCCTAATACAAACATTTAAAACTATAATTTCCCTCAAAGCCCTGCTCCATCCCACAAATTCTGATTTGTTATTGTTATTATCATTTAGTTAGGAATATTTTTCTAGTGTTATTTGTGAACTCTTCTTTGACCCATGGATTATTTAAGAGTGTGCTGCTTAATTTACGAATAATTGGGAGATTTTCTAGCTATGTTTTTGTTATGATTTTCTAATTTAAAGTGACTAGGGTGTGGTTAAAGCACATATTCTGTATATTTTAAATTAAAATTTTATATGGGCTAGCTGGGTGAATGTTCTGTGTACTTGCAAGAATATGTATTCTGCATTTGTCTGGTATAGCATTCTATAAATGTCAGTAGGCCATTTGGTTTGATATAGTTGTTCTGATCTAAATTCTTGTTGCGTTTTATCTAGTTCTATCAATTTACTGACACAGGAGTGTCAAAATCTCCAACCATGATTGTGAATTTGTTATTTCTCTCTTTAGTTCTGCCAATTTTACTTCATGTATTTTGAAGCTCTGTCATCAGGAGCGTATAATTTAGGGTTAGTTATGTCTTCTTGATGAATTGACTCTTTATCATTCAGAAATGACCATCTTTATCTCTGATAATGTTCCTTGTCTTGAAGTCTACTTCATGTGATATTAATATAGCCACATCTGTTTGCTCTTGTTTTCACCCACTCAAACTTTCATTTTCTACTTCCTTCTATTTTTAATATTTAAAGTGTGTCTCTTGTAAATAGTATACATTCAGGTTTTGCTTTTTTAATCCATTCTTAGAGTTCCCTTATTACCCACCCTTCCCTATTTTTAACATCTTGTTCTGTTGTGGCTTTTGTTACAATTAACGAGTCAATACTGATATATTATATTAACTGACTATGGTTTTCATTAGGACTCACTCTTGGTGTTGTATATTCTATGAGTTTTGACAAATGTATAATGACATTGTCTACCATTATAAGTATCATGCAGAATAGTTTCAATAGTTTCACTCCCCTAAAAATTCCCTGTGCTACACTTATTCATCCCTCTCTCCCTCTTCCAAACCCTTCACAACCAGTGATATTTTCCTGTTGTCATAGTTTTGCCTTTTCCAGAATGCCATAAAGATGGACTTATTCAGTATGTAAACTTTCCTTAAATTGGCTTCTCTCACTTAGTAATATAGGTTTAAGTTTTTTGCATGTCTTTTTGTAGCTTGCTAGCTCATTTCTTTTTATCACTGAATAATATTCCATTATTAGTGTATGGATGTTCCAGAATATGTTTATCCACTCACCTACTGAAGGATACCTTGGCTTCTTCCAAGTTGTGGCAATTATGAATAAAGCTACTATAAATATTTGTATAGGTTTTTGTATGGAGATAAATTTTCAACTCCTTTGTAAATACCTCAGAGCACAACTGCTGGGTCATATGGTAAAAGTGTGTTTAATTTTGTAGGGAACTGCCAAACTCTTCCAAAGTGGCTGTACTATTTTGCATTCTCACCAATAATGAATGAGAATTCCTGTTCCACATCCTTGCCAGCATTCGGTGAGGTCAGTATTTTGGATTTTAACCATTCTAATAGGTGCTTATCTAACAGATATATCATTACTTTAATTTGAAAGTTGAATTTCCCTAGTGATATATGATGTTGAACATCTTTTTATACGTTTATTTACCATCTATATGTCTTCTTTGGTAACATGTCTGTTTAGATCTTTTGCTCATTTTAAAATTGGCTCATTTGTTTTCTTATCATTGAGTTTTAAGAATTCTTTGTATGTTTTGGATGAGTTCTTTATCAGATATATGTTTTGCAACAATTTTCTCCAAGTGTGTGGCTTGTCTTTTTTTTCTCTTAATAGTGTCTTTTGCAAAGCAGAAGTTTTCAATTTTGATGAAATCAACATATCAATTTTTTTCTTTCATGGATCATGCTTGTGGTGAAGAGTAAAAATCCATCAGCAAATCCAAAGTCACCTAGATTTCCTCCTATGCTATCTTCTAGGATTTTTATAGTTCTGCATTTGACATTTAGGTCTGATCAATTTTGAGTTAAGTTTTGTGATGGGTATAAGGTCCGTGTCTAGATTTATTTATTTTTTCATGTGAATGTCTAGTTTTTCCATCACCATTTGTTGAAAAGACTATCTTTACTCCTTTGGGGTGCCTTTGCTCCTTTGTGGAAGTTGACTGTTATTTGTATGGGACTATTCCTGGGCTCTCTTTTCTGTTCTGTAGATCAATTTCTATTCCTTCACCAATACGACATTGCCTTGATTACTGTAGCTTTAGAGTAACTCTTGAAGTTGGAGAGTGTCAGTCCTCCAACATTGTTCTTCTCTTTCAATACTGTGTTGGCTATTATGACTTACTTGCCTTTCCATATGAACTTTAGAATCAGTTTGTCAATCTCCACAAAACAACTTGCTGCCATTTTGATTTAAATTGTGTTGAATCTTCAGATCAATTTGGAAAGAGCTGACATCTTGACAATACTCAGTCTTCCTATCATTGTACCTGGACTATTTCTCCATTTGTTTTGTTCTTTGAATTTGTTCATCAGAGTTTTGTAGTATTCCTCATATAGATCTTGTACATATTTTGTTAGCTTTGTATCTAAGTATTTCATTTTTTGGTGCTAATATAAATGGTATTGTTTTTTGTAATTTTAAATTCCACTTGTTCATTGTTGTATATAGGAGGGCCATTAACTGTTGTTATATGTTAACCTTATATCTTGCAACCTTTCTATAACCAATTATTAGTTCCATGAGATTTTTTATTGTTGTTTTGTTTGATTTTCCACACAAACAATCATGTCATCTGTGAAAAAAGGCAGTTTTATTACTTACGTCCAAATCTGTGTATCTTTTATTTCTTTTTCTAGCCTTACTGCATTAGCTAGGACCCCCAGTATGATGGTGAACAAGTAACAGTGGGCATCCTGTCTTGTTCCTGATCTTATTGGGAAAGCATGTAGTATGCTGTTAGTTACAGGTTTTTATAGATGTTCTTTATCAGGTTAAGGAAGTTCCTCCTCTATTCCTAGTTTGCTGAGAGTTTTTTTATCATGAATGGGTGTTGGGTTTTGTCAAATAATTTTTCTACATATATTGATTTGATCATATGATTTTTTTCCTTTAGCCTACTGATGTGATGGGTTATATTAATTGACTTTTCCCCTCCTTTATTGATTTATAATTGACATATAACATTGTGTAAGTTTAAGGTACACAACATAGGGATTTTATTTATTTATTTATTTATTTATTTTTAAAGATTTTATTTATTTGAGAGAGAGAGAGAACAAGCAGGGGGGAAGAGCAGAGGGAGAGAGAGAGAGAGAGAGGCAGACTCCCTGCTGAGCAAGGAGCCTGATGTGGGGCTCGATCCTAGGACCTGGAGATCATAACCTGAGCCGAAGGCAGATGCTTAACCAACTGAGCCACCCAGGCGCCTCTACAATGTAGTGGTTTTATATATGCATATGATGCAGAATAATTACCACAGTAAGGTTAGTTAACACAGCCATTACCTCATCTAGTTACAATTTTTTTTTTGTAGTGAGAACTTTTAAAATTTACTCTGTTAGCAACTTTCAAGTATTAACATAGTCACCATGCTGTATATTGTATCCCTAGAACTTATTCATCTTATGACTGAAAATTTGTATTCTTTGACTGCCTTGACCCATTTTCCTTACTCCATACCCACTCCCACTGCCCCAGCAACTGCCAATCTGTTCTGTTTCTACAAGTTTGTTTTTTTCAGATTCTACATGTTAGTGAGATCATATAGTATTTGTTTTTCTCTGTCTGACTTATTTCATTCAGCAGAATGCTCTCAAAGTTCATCCATGAGGTTGCAAATAGCAGGATTTCCTTCTTTTTTATGGCTGAATAATATCCTATTTTACATTAATTGATTTTTGAATGATGAGCCAGCTTTGCATGCCTAGGATAAATCCCATTTGGGAATGATGTATGCTTATTTTTATATATTTTTGGATTTGATTTGCTAATATTTTGTTGAGAATTTTCACATCTATGTTTATTGGTCTGTAGATTTCCTTTCTTATAATTTTGGTTTTGGTATTAGGACAATGTTGCCTTCATAGATTGAATTAGAAAGAATTGCTTCTCACAGAGAACCCCTCTCAAAATCAATAAAAATAGGTCAACACCCCGACATCTAATAGTAAAACTTACGAGTCTCAGAGACAAAGAGAAAATCCTGAAAGCAGCTCGGGAGAAGAGATATGTAACCTACAATGGTAGAAACATTAGATTGGCAACAGACTTATCCACAGAGACCTGGCAGGCCAGAAAGGACTGGCAGGACATATTCAGAGCACTAAATGAGAAAAATATGCAGCCAAGAATACTATATCCAGCTAGGCTGTCATTGAAAATTGAAGGAGAGATAAAAAGCTTCCAGGACAAACAAAAACTAAAGGAATTCGCAAACACGAAACCAGCCCTACAACAAATATTGAAAGGGGTCCTCTAAGCAAAGAGAGAGCCTAAAAGCAACATAGACCAGAAAGGAACACAAACAATATACAGTAACAGTCACTTTACAGGCAATACAATGGCACTGAATTCCTATCTTTCAATAGTTACCCTGAATGTAAATGGGCTAAATGCCCCAATCAAAAGACACAGGCTATCAGATTGGATTAAAAAACAAGACCCATCGATATGCTGTCTGCAAGAGACTCATTTTAGACCCAAAGACACCCCCAGATTGAAAGTGAGGGGGTGGAAAACCATTTACCATGCTAATGGACACCAAAAGAAAGCTGGGGTGGCAATCCTTATATCAGACAAATTAGATTTTAAACCAAAGACTGTAATAAGAGATGAGGAAGGACACTATATCATACTTAAAGGGTCTATCCAACAAGAAGATCTAACAATTGTAAATATCTATGCCCCTAACATGGGAGCAGCCAATTATATAAGGCAATTAATAACAAAAGCAAAGAAACACATCGACAACAATACAATAATAGTGGGGGACTTTAACACCCCCCTCACTGAAATGGACAGATCGTCTAAGCAAAAGATCAACAAGGAAATAAAGAGTTTAAATGACACACCGGACCAAATGGACTTCACAGACATATTCAGAACATTCCATCCCAAAGCAACGGAATACACATTCTTCTCTAGTGCCCATGGAACGTTCTCCAGAATAGATCACATCCTAGGTCATAAATCAGGTCTCAACTGGTACCAGAAGATTGGGATCATTCCCTGCCTATTTTCAGACCACAATGCTTTGAAACTAGAACTCAACCACAAGAGGAAAGTCGGAAAGAACTCAAATACATGGAGGCTAAAGAGCATCCTACTGAAGAATGAATGGGTCAACCAGGAAATTAAAGAAGAATTTAAAAAATTCATGGAAACCAATGAAAATGAAAACACAACTATTCAAAATCTTTGGGATACAGCAAAGGCAGTCCTAAGAGGAAAGTATATAGCAATACAAGCCTTTCTCAAGAAACAAGAAAGGTCTCAAGTACACAACCTAACCCTACACCTAAAGGAGCTGGAGAAAGAACAGCAAATAAAGCCTAAACCCAGCAGGAGAAGAGAAATCATAAAGATCAGAGCAGAAATCAATGAAATAGAAACCAAAAGAACAGTAGAACAGATCAACGAAACTAGGAGCTGGTTCTTTGAAAGAATTAACAAGATTGATAAGCCCCTGGCCAGACTTACCAAAAAGAAAAGAGAAATGACCCAAATCAACAAAATCATGAATGAAAGAGGAGAAATCACAACCAACACCAAAGAAATACAAACAATTATAAGAACATATTATAAGCAACTCTATGCCAGCAAATTAGATAACCTGGAAGTAATGGATGCATTCCTAGAGATGTATCAACTACCAAAACTGAACCAGGAAGAAATAGAAAACCTGAACAGACCTATAACCACTAAGGAAATAGAAGCAGTCATCAAAAATCTCCCAAAACACAAAAGCCCAGGGCCAGATGGCTTCCCAGGGGAATTCTACCAAACATTTCAAGAAGAATTAATACCTATCCTTCTGAAACTGTTCCAAAAAATAGAAATGGAAGGAAAACTTCCAAACTCATTTTATGAGGCCAGCATTACCTTGATCCCAAAACCAGACAAAGACCCCATCAAAAAGGAGAATTACAGACCAATATCCCTGATGAACATGGATGCAAAAATTCTCACCAAAATACTAGCCAATAGGATGCAACAGTACATTAAAAGGATTATTCACCACGACCAAGTCGGATTTATCCCTGGGCTGCAAGGTTGGTTCAACATCCGCAAATCAATCAACGTGATACAATACATTAACAAAAGAAAGAACAAGAATCATATGATCCTCTCAATAGATGCAGAAAAAGCATTTGACAAAGTACAGCATCCTTTCTTGATCAAAACTCTTCAGAGTATAGGGATAGAGGGTACATACCTCAATATCATAAAAGCCATCTATGAAAAACCTACAGCGAATATCATTCTCAATGGGGAAAAACTGAGAGCTTTCCCCCTAAGGTCAGGAACGCGGCAGGGATGTCCACTATCACCACTGCTATTCAACATAGTATTGGAAGTCCTAGCCACAGCAATCAGACAACAAAAAGAAATCAAAGGCATGCAAATTGGCAAAGAAGAAGTCAAACTCTCACTCTTTGCAGATGATATGATACTTTATGTGGAAAATCCCAAAGACTCCACCCCAAAACTGCTAGAACTCATACAGGAATTCAGTCAAGTGGCAGGATATAAAATCAATGCACAGAAGTCAGTGGCATTCCTATACACCAACAACAAGTCAGAAGAAAGAGAAATTAAGGAGTCGATCCCATTTACAATCGCACCCAAAACCATAAGATACCTAGGCATAAATCTAACCAAAGAGGCAAAGGATCTGTACTCAGAAAACTATAAAATACTCATGAAAGAAATTGAGGAAGACACAAAGAAATGGAAAAACGTTCCATGCTCATGGATTGGAAGAACAAATATTGTGAAGATGTCAATCCTACCTAGAGCAATCTACACATTCAATGCAATCCCCATCAAAATACCATCCACTTTCTTCAAAGAAATGGAACAAATAATCCTAAAATTTGTATGGAACCAGAAAAGACCCCGCATAGCCAGAGGAATGTTGAAAAAGAAAAGCAAAGCTGGCGGCATCACAATTCCAGACTTCCAGCTCTACTACAAAGCTGTCATCATCAAGACAGTATGGTACTGGCACAAAAACAGGCACATAGATCAATGGAACAGAATAGAGAGCCCAGAAATGGACCCTCAACTCTATGGTCAACTAATCTTTGACAAAGCAGGAAAGAATGTCCAATGGAAAAATGACAGTCTCTTCAACAAATGGTGTTGGGAAAATTGGACAGCCATATGCAGAAGAATGAAACTGGACCATTTCCTTACACCACACACAAAAATAGACTCCAAATGGTTGAAAGACCTCAATGTGAGACAGGAGTCCATCAAAATCCTAAAGGAGAACACAGGCAGCAACCTCTTCGACCTCAGCCGCAGCAACTTCTTCCTAGAAACATCGCCAAAGGCAAGGGAAGCAAGGGCAAAAATGAACTCTTGGGACTTCATCAAGATAAAAAGCTTTTGCAAAGCAAAGGAAACAGTCAACAAAACCAAAAGACAACTGACAGAATGGGAGAAGATATTTGCAAATGACATATCAGATAAAGGGCTAGTATCCAAAATCTATAAAGAACTCATCAAACTCAACACCAAAAGAACAAAGAATCCAATCAAGAAATGGGCAGAAGACATGAACAGACATTTTTCCAAAGAAGACATCCAAATGGCCAACAGACACATGAAAAAGTGTTCAATATCGCTCGGCATCAGGGAACTCCAAATCAAAACCTCAATGAGATACCACCTCACACCAGTCAGAATGGCTAAAATTAACAAGTCAGGAAATGACAGATGTTGGCGGGGATGCGGAGAAAGGGGAACCCTCCTACACTGTTGGTGGGAATGCAAGCTGGTGCAGCCACTCTGGAAAACAGTATGGAGGTTCCTCAAAAAGTTGAAAATAGAGCTACCATATGATCCAGCAATTGCACTCCTGGGTATTTACCCCAAAGATACAAAAGTAGGGACCCGAAAGGCTACGTGCACCCCGATGTTTATAGCAGCAATGTCCACAATAGCCAAACTGTGGAAAGAGCCATGATGTCCATCAACAGATGAATGGCTAAAGAAGATGTGGTATATATATACAATGGAATATTATGCAGCCATCAAAAGGAATAAGATCTTGCCATTTGCAACGACGTGGATGGAACTGGAGGGTATTATGCTGAGCGAAATAAGTCAAACAGAGAAAGACATGTATCATATGACCTCACTGATATGAGGAATTCTTAATCTCAGGAAACAAACTGAGGGTTGCTGGAGTGGGGGGTAGGGCGGGGGGGATGGGGTGACTGGGTGATGGACACTGGGGAGGGTATGTGTTCTGGTAAGCGCTGTGAATTGTGCAAGACTGTTGAATCTCAGATCTGTACCTCTGAAACAAATAATGCAATATATGTTAAGAAAGAAAAAAAGAAGAAGAAGAATGTAGCAGGAGGGGAAGAATGAAGGGGGGGAAATCGGAGGGGGAGAAGAACCATGAGAGACGATGGACTCTGAAAAACAAACTGAGGGTTCTAGAGGGGAGGGGGTTGGGAGGATGGGTTAGCCTGGTGATGGGTATTGAGGAGGGCACGTTCTGCATGGAGCACTGGGTGTTATGCACAAACAATGAATCATGGAACACTATATCTAAAACTAATGATGTAATGTATGGGGATTAACATAACAATAAAAAAAATTAAAAAAAAAAAAGAAAGAATTGCTTCTGCTTCTATATGTTTTGGAAGTGATTGTAGAGAATTAGTATAATTTCTGTCTTAAATATTTGGTAGAATTTGCCAGTGAACTCATCTGGGGCTAGTACTTTTTGTTTTGGAAGATTAATAATTACTGATTCAATTTTCAATAGATATAAGCCTATTCAGATTATCTACTTGTATGGTAGATTATGTCTTTTAAGGAATTGGCTCATTTCATTTAGGTCATCAAGTATATCAGCATAGAGTTGTTAAAAATGGTCCTTATTATCTTTTTAATGTTCATAAGAGCAGTAGTGATTTCTCCTCTTTCAATTTTGATATTAGTCATTTGTATCTTCTTTCCCATCCCTCTCTTTTTTTTTAGTTAGTTAACTTGGCTAGAGACATTAATTTTCTTGATCATTTAAAAAAAACTTTTGGTTTCATTGATATTCTCTATTGATTTTTTCTATTTTCTAAATTTCTATTCTAATTTTTATTATTTCTTTCCTTCTATTTACTTTGGACTTAATTTCCTCTTTTTTTTCTAGTTTTTTAAGGTAGAAGCTTAGATTACTGATTTTAGATCTTTTTTCTTTTTAAATTTATGAGTTCAATGCTATAAATTTCCCCCTAAGCTTTGCTTTTGCTGCATCATCCTTAATTTTGATAAGTTGTGTTTTAAGTTTTTAATTCAAATATTGTAAATTTCTCTTGAGACTCTTTTTTGGTCCATGTGTTATTTAGAGGTGTGTTGTTTAATTGCCATGGAATTTGGGATTTTATCATAATCTCTCTATTATTCATTTCTAGTTTAATTCTGTTGTGGTCTGAGCATGCTTTGTATGATTTTTATTCTTTTAAATTTATTCATGTTTGTTTTATGGTCTATCTTGTGGTCTATCTTGATGAATGTTCTGTGAGAACTTGAGATTGCGTGTTTTGCTGTTGTTGAATGAAGTATTCTATAGATGTCAATTAGATCCAGTTGATTGATGGTGTTGTGCATTTCAGTTATATCCTTACTGATTTTCTGCCTCCTGGATCTGTCAATTACTGATAGTGGGGTGTTAAAATCCCCAACTATAAAGGAGATTCATCTGTTTCTCCTTGCAGTCCTATTAGTTTCGCCTTACATGTTTTGATGCTTTATTGTTAGCCACTTACATTAAGGGTTGTGATGTCTAATTGGAGAATTGACCCCTTTATCATGATGTAATGCTCCTCTTTATCCCTAATTTTTCTTGCTCTGAAGTTTTAGGTAGCTACTCCTGCTTTCTTTTTATTAGTGTTACTATGGTACGCTTTTCTCCATCCCTTAACTTTTAATCTACTTGTGTATTTATATTTAATGTGGATTTCTTATAGACAACATATATTTGGGTCTTTTTTTTTTTTTATTCTGACAGTTTCTGTCTTTTGACTGGTATATTTAGACCATTGACATTTAAAGTATTATTGATATAGTTAGATTAATATCTACCATATTTGTTACTGTTTTCTACTTGTTACCCTTCTTTTTTTTTTTAATCTGCCACTCCTTTTCTTACATTTTATTGAGCATTTCATGCTTTCTCTCCTCTCAGCGTATCAGTTACACTTCTTTAAGTGGTTGCCTCTGACTTTGTAATATCTACAACTTATCCTCATCCTCTTTCTAATAACACTACTGCTTCCAGGGTAGTGCAAATATTTTATCACAGAGTATTCTCAAATACTCCTAATTTGAAAAAACATGATACCATATATGCATTCTTTGATTACTATTGAGGATTAACATTTTTTCACTTGTTTTTTTTTCCCTTTCTCTCCTTTTTAGTTATTTGTTGGAATGTAGTTTTTGGTTTTTTCTTCACAACAAATTATTCGATTGGAATTATTGTTTTAATGAGAGTTTCAGACCAATCAAATCCAATTAGTTGGGTTTTATATGAAGACTCCTCACTTAGGCTAAGGAAAGAAAGGTGCATAGAAGTACAGCCTTGTTGTGAACCTTCTGGTTTAGCTTAGCCTGATTGGTAATGAATTTATCTCTGTTGGACCTCACGCACTTTGCCCTTTGAAACTCCTGCTTTGTGAAGACTAGAGACATGAAATATAAAATGTTGGCTGAAGCAACAATTCTTCTGAGCCAAATGGTCAGTCCGGGAAGTTCCTACATCCTTCTGGAATAAGGTTAACACTTCAGACCGGTTGCTAAGGAAGAATCTGGAATGTTCACTTCCAAATGGCCACTTGTAATTGTGACGGCCTCAGGCCTGCTACTTGCCCTTTTAAAATTGAAAGAACAAAACATTTAAATTGTTTGAAGAATTCAGAGATTTTTGAGATCCTGGAGTGTTAACTTTGTAATACTATGGCAAGAAACCTCCCTGTGGGGTGAGCATAGTTTTGGGGGGCAAGAGACCAGGCCCTTTAAGGACTGCTAGCCCTGAGATTTATTTTCTCTTTGCTATAGGGAAGCAGTTCACCTGGTTTAGTCAGTTTAGATGTCAACATTGATAAATAAATGATGGTGAGAAATGTCTCATCCTCTAAGATGAATCTAAAAGTTGCTTCTAGAAAATGCACTGAAGATTTCAGCCTTGTTTAAATGACTGTGAGCTAGCAAGGACTCATCACTCCCTTGAGGGCAGAAGGATGGAGAGTTCTGGGAAATGAGTATACAGGAAGAAGTCAGGGATTAAAGGTTTCACGGGCAGGGAAAGCTAACGAACAAAATATATGAGTGAGTCTGACATAGGAATGCAGGTCTGCAGGATCCAGTCCCTTTTTATTTATTTATTTATTTTTTTAAAGATTTTTTATTTATTTAGTTGAGAGAGAGAAAGAGAGAGATCATGAGCAGGTGGGGAGAGTAGAGGGAGAAGCAGACTCCCCGCTGAGCAGGGAGTCCGAATTGGGACTCTGTCCCAGGACCCCAGGATCATGACCTGAGCCAAAGGCAGACACTTAACCACCCAGGCACCCTCTAGTCTCCTTTTTAACTGAACTTGCCAGCTGGATGTGAATCTCTATCTAAGGAGTTGTGATGAGTATCGGCAGTTTTTGTATACCCACCTGCTCTTTAGGTCATTCTCTCCCTAGCCTGTCCCCATCCCCCAATGGTGGCGTGGTCCCCCCAAAACCTTTCTGTGGAAGTTTCTTGGCCAGGCCTCATTGTCAGGGAGAAGCTGGAGCCTCACACAGAGTCCTAAAGTCTCTCCCGCCCCAACAGGTTACTGAGAACTTTCGAGATCCTGTTGCCTTCCCAGGTTAGTAAGTGTAATTTCAGACTCTGAGGAGGGCAGAGGCAAGCCAGTCAAGGTAGGCAGCATTAGCTGTATTCTAAGGTGGATATAAATCATTTTGGCATCATGATTCATTTGACATTTTAAGGCTGAGTCAATTCTCTTTGGCTTGGCCCTGGAGCTACTGTGATGGAAAGTGATGCTGCCGGCCGAGCAGTCATTTCCCTATGAAGGTGGTGAAGGATGGGCAGGGGCTTCTACACTTGGCAAGTAATCAATGAAGACGAAAACATGATACTCTCCCTTGAGTAGTTTATAATATACTGGACGATTAGGCCAAAGATAAATAATAGTAGCAAAAAAAAAAAAAAAACAAACCCAAAAAACCCCAACCACACAATGGTGCTAGATAACACTGTCTACTTACTGTGAAGCAAGCATTATATTTACATGTCTTTCCATTACTATGGAGGACACTGTGATGGTCAATTTTATGTGTCGATTTTGCTGGGCTAAGGGCACCCAGACAGCTGTCAAAACATTATTTCTGGGTGTGTCTGTGAGGGTGTTGGCTCACTGGCTCCCCTGGTTCTCAGGCCTTGGACTTAGACTGAGTGTTTCCCCTGGCTTTCTTGGCTCCCCAGCTTGAAGACAGTGGATTGGAGGACTTCTCAGCCTCCATAACCACATGAGTAAATTCCTAGAATAAATCTCTTGTTTTTATTTATTTCATTTATTTTTTAATTTATTTTTTCTTAAAGATTTTATTTATTTATTTGAGAGAGAGAGCACACATGAGAGGGGGGAGGGGCAGAGGGGGGAGATGGAAAAGCATGATGTGGGACTTGACCCTGGGACTCCAGGATCATGACCTGAGCCAAAGGCAGTCGCTTATCCAACTGAGCCACCCAGGAACCCCTAAATCTCTTGTTTTTAAATTAAGATATAATTACCTATATGGTATTATGTTCGTTTCAGGTGTACACTTAATGATGTGATATTTGTGTATGTTACAAGATGATCCCCACAGTAAGTCTAGTTCACATTCTTTACCATACATGGTTACAAAAAATTTTTTTTGTGATAAGAACTGGTGTTTTTAAAAGATTTTATTTCTTTATTAGAGAGAGAGAGTGAGCATGAACAGAGGAGGGGCAGAGGGAGAAGCAGGCTCCCCACTGAGTAGTGAGCCTGATGCGGGGCTCAATCCCAGGATGCTGGGATCATGACCTGAATCTAAGGCAGACATTTAACTGACTGAACCACCCAGGTGCCCCAAGAACTTTTAAGATTTATTCTCTTAGCAACTTTTAGATATGCAGTACAGTGTTATTAACTATAGTCACCATACTGTACATTACTGGATGTCTGTACCTTTTGATCCTCTTCACCCATTTTGGCCCCCTTTCAGCCCCATCTCTGCACCCTCACCCTATGGGCCCAGCAGCCTGTGGTCTGAAGTGGCACTGTCCAGTAGAAATATTATGTAAGACCCCAATTTAAGGCAAGCATATATTTAAAATTTTTCTAGTAGCTACAGTAAGTAAAGGAAAAAGAAACAAGTACAATTCATTTTACTGATATATTTCATTTAATCGATATACCTAAAATATTATCATTTGCACTTGTAATCAATACAAAAATTATTTATGAGATATTTCTACATTCCTTTTTTTCAACTAAGTCTTCTAAATCTGGTATATATCTCTTTTTTAAAAAAAGATTTTTTTTGTTTATTTTAGAGAGAGAGTGCAAGAGAGGGGGAGGGAGAGGGCCAAGCAGACTCCATGCTGAACTTGAAGCCCAATGCGGGGCTCTATCCCACGACCTTGAGATCATGACCTGAGCGAAATCAAGAGTTGGATGCTTAACTGACTGAGCCACTCAGGTGCCCCTAAATCTGTTCTGTATCTTATATTTATAGCACAGTTTGGACTAGCACCCTTTTAAGTGATGAACAGCCACATGTGGCCAGTAGCTACTGGATTGGACAGTACAAATCTAGAAGGTATCAAGCATGTTCACTTGCCTATCTATGCATATTCATTTGATACTCATTCAACAAGTGTTTCTTGAGTGACCACTCTGCCAACCACTGTTCTGGGTGTTTGGGTACACGGTTAAGTCCAGAAATTGTATTTTACTGAGGGGAGGGTGGACAAAAATCATAAATAAATACACAAAAAAATCAGATATCAAAGAGTGATATAGATACAAAGAGGAGGAGAGCGACAGAAGGGAGGGCTGCTATTCAGATAGAGTAGTCAGGGTAGGTGTCTCTGGGGAGGTGACACTGGAGGTGAAGTCTGCATATTAGGAAGAAGTGTGTCATGTGGCAATGGAGGGAAACACACTTTAGGCTGAAGGGACAGTATATAGAGGTACAGGGGTGGGGCCAAGCTCAGCATTTTGAGGATGAGATGAAAGACCGGTGAGGTGCGAGAGGGGGGTAGGGCTGATTTGGTAAGTTCCTATAGGTTGTAGTGTGGAGCTTGGCAGCCAGGGGAGGATTTTAATTTTTGTTTTGTTTTGTTTTGTTTTATTTATTTATTCATGAGAGTCAGAGAGAGAGATAGAGAGAGGCAGCGGCAGAGGGAGAAGCAGGCTCCCCACCTAGCAGGGAGCCCGATGCGGGACTCGATCCCAGGACCCTGGGATCGTGACCTGAGCCGAAGGCAGACGCTTAACCATCTGAGCCACCCAGGCGTCCCAGGGGAGGATTTTAAGTAGGCAGTCCCCATTTGAGGGATGCTTTTAAAAGATCACTCCGGTGCCATGTGGAGAGTGGGCTGTAGGGGAGCATGAGCTGAATCTGAGGGACCCATCAGGGGGCTGGTTAATGCTGGGGTGCCAGGGGAAGCTTCAGTGGTGGGGAGAAGGTGGTGGAGTGTCGCAGTGAGTCTTCCGGCCATGCTGTGACTATAGGGCCCACAGGACTGTAAGTGGGCTAGGAGGGAAAGGGTGAATTTGGGGATGACTCCAGTGTTGGGAACCAAGCAAATGGGGGCATGAAGTCATTAACTGAGATGGGGAGGCGGGTTTAGGGGGAACATCAGAAGTATGAGTGTTTAGAGAGAGAATCGCTGCAAAGGACACTAATCGGGGTAGAAGTCTAGGCCTAGCTCCTCATTCCTGGCCAGGCCTCTTCCAGATAGGGTTCTCAGATAAAAAACAAGATGTATAGTTCAATGCGAATGTCAGATAATCAAAGAGTAATTTCTTAGTATATGTCCCATGCAATATTGGGGGCATATTTAATACAAATATTATTTATCTGAAGTTCAAATGTAACTTGGCATCCTGTATTTTTGTTGGCTAAGCCTGGCAACCCTCCTCCAGACCTATTTTGCTAAGTATTTTGGAGACTGAGGTGAAGCAAGGGCAAACACCCTTTTTATAGCATCGCATTAGTGCCCCATGAGCTGAGGACCATGGGAGAACCACTCTATTATATCTCTTGTGTATAGAATTTACAGGTTTTTTTTTTTTTAAAGATTTTATTTATTTATTTATTTGACAGAGAGAGAGCACAAGCAGGGGGAGCATCAGAGGGAGAGGGAGAAGCCGACTCCCCGCTGATCAGGGAGCCCATGCGGGACTCCATCCCAGGACTCTGGGATCATGACTTGAGCCGAAGGCAGATGCTTAACCAGCTGAGCCACCCAGGCGCTCCAGAATTTACAGTTTTTAAAGTGCTTTTATTTCCATGATCCCTTTTGATACTTCTGTGGGGCTGACATTTGCCCCTTTTTTACATAAAGCTGAGGCCCAGAGAGGTCAAATGACTTGCTCAAGACCACACAACAAGTAGGGAGCGGAGCCAGGACAAGTATGCTGGAGACTGTTGTGTGCCTACCCAACCTCATGGCATGCTTTCCCTTTCCTAGCAGAACTTTGGGGTCATTTAAATTCTGCTCATGTCAGCTCTAGAGGAGAATGTGGTAAGTCTGAGCCCGTCCCATGGAGCATTGCCCCTGGTGGCTGTTATTGGTCCGGGTAGACTTGTGACCTAAGTTGGCTCAACCAGACCAAAGGGAAGGACTTATATGTCATGGTCAGTGGGGATGATTTCCCTCTTGTGCTCTCCATCCAGACATAAATGAGGCCATATATAGAACTCATTCCTAGTGGCAGCCATCTAGCAATCATTGGGAAACCAGCCTGGAATGAGGCGAACACAGAGTAGAGCAGAGCAGGGAGACAGAAAGAACCTGGGTCCACAATGACATCTTGAGCTGCTGGTCTTCTTGTGGCCTGGAGCCACCCACCTCTGGGCCCCGAGTTATGTAAGATAATAAATTGCTTAGTGGCTAAGCCCCTTGGACCCTGGATTTTCTGATGTTTGCCACCCAAATCATTCTGACTGCTGCAATAAAAATTTAGCTCTTCTTCCTCCAGTGTTCTCCCAACTACACCACCTGGCTGCTATACACAAAGGGAACCAAGTGCTCATGGTTTGCACAGAATTATTCAGGACTATCTTCAAAGATTAGCACAATTTAAAGAGAGTTTTTGAGTGGGAAGAAGCAGGGGGCAACGTGGGGGCTGATTGGTACTTGTGATTGCTCAGAGGCAAGAGCATTTTCTTTTTTCTTAAAATTATTTTTTAAATTTAAATTCAAGTAATTAACATGTAGTGTATTATTGGTTTCAGAGGTAGAGGTCAGTGATTCATCAGTCTTATATAACACGCAATGCTCATTATATCACATGCCCTCCTTCATGTCCATCACCCAGTTATCCCTCCACTACCCTCCCCTCCAGCAACCATCAGTTTGTTTCCTATGATTAAGAGTCTCTTATGGTTTATCTCCCTCTCTGATTTTATTGTTTTATTTTTCCCTCCCTTCCCCCATGATCCTCTGTTTTGTTCTTAAATTCCACATGAGTGAGATCATATGGTAATTGTCTTTCTCTGATTGACTTATTTTGCTTGGCATACTACCCCTCTAGTTCCATCCACATTGTTGCAAATGGCAAGAGTTCATTTTTTGATGGCTGCATAATATTCCAGTGTGTGTGTGTGTGTGTGTGTGTGTGTGTGTGTGTGTTTATACACCACATCTTCTTTATCCATTCATCTGTTGATGGACATCTGGGCTTTTTCCATAGTTTGGCTACTGTGGACATTGCTGCTATAAACATTGGGGTGCAGGTGCCCCTACAAATCAGTATTATAGGTAAATACCTAGTAGTGCAGTTGCTGGGTCATACATAGAGTAGCTCTATTTTCAACTTTTTGAGGAACCACCATACTGTTTTCCAGAGTGGCTGCACCAGCTTGCATTCCCACCAACAGTGTAGGAGGGTTCCCCTTTCTCTGTATCTTCCCCAACATCTGTCATTTCCTCACATATTAATTTTAGCCATTCTGGCTGGTGTGAGGTGGTATCTCATTGTAGTTTTGATTTGGATTTCCCTGATGCCAAGTGATATTGAACATTTTTTCATGTGTCTGTTGGCCATTTGTATGTCTTCTTTGGAGAAATATCTGTTCATGTCTTCTACCCATTTCTTGATTGGATTAGTTGTTCTTTGGGTATTGAGTTTGATAAGTTCTTTATAGATTTTGGATATTAGCCCTTTATCTAATAAGACATTTGCAAATGTCTTCTCCCATTCTGTCGGTTGTCTTTTGGTTTTGTCAACTGTTTCCTTTTCCGTGCAAAAGTTTTTTATCTTGATGAAGTCCCAAAAGTTCATTTTTGCCTTTGTTGCCCTTACCTTTGGAGACGTGTCTAGCAAGAATTTGCTGCGGCTGAGGTCACAGAGGTTGCTGCCTCTAGGATTTGATGGATTCCTGTCTCATATTTAGGTCTTTCTTCCATTTTGAGTCTATTTTTGTGTGTGGTGTAAGGAAATGGTCCAGTTTCATTCTGCATGTGGCTGTCCAATTTTCCCAACACCATTTGTTGAAGAGACTGTCTTTTTTTCCATTGGATATTCTTTCCTGCTTTGTCAAAGATTAGTTGACCATATAGTTGTGGGTCCATTTCTGGGCTCTCTATTCTGTTCCATTGATCTATGTGTCTTTTTTTTGCGCCAGTACCATACTGTCTTGATGATTACAGTTTTGTAATAGAGCTTGAAGTCTGGAATTGTGATGCCTCCAGCTTTGGTTTTCTTTTTCAACATTCCTTTGGCTATTTGGGGTCTTTTCTGGTTCCATACAAATTTTAGGATTATTTGTTTCAGCTCTGTGAAAAAAGTTGATGGTATTTTGATAGGGATTGCACTTAATGTATAGATTGTTCTAGGTAGCATAGACATTTTCACAGTATTTGTTCTTCCAATCCATGAGCATGGAACGTTTTTCCATTTCTTTGTGTCTTCCTCAATTTCTTTCACGAATGTTCTATAGTTTTCAGAGTACAGATCCTCGAGGCAAGAGCATTTTTAGACTTAAGAGCCAGGGGAGCCAGGGGAGGTGACATTCAGGATGATCATTGAGCCTCCTGCTTAGGAGTTGCAGTTGATCTGAGGGCCACCCGGGAATCCTGAAAAAGGAAGTAATGTGAGAGAACTGAAGGCATGAGAAATGCTCCTGGTTCATATGTTTTGGGAAGAGCAAATATACTTCATCCTTTTAGATGCATAGGAAAGTTTCAAAAAGCAAATGGAGAATGGGCACTCTTGAGATCACTCTCTATGGGTTGGTGTTCATGCAAGTAATTGCCTGGAAGGAATAAGTCCTCTTTGTTTTTCATTTTTTTTAAAAGATTTTATTTATTTATTTGACAGAGAGAGAGCTAGCGAGAGCAGGAACACAAGCAGGGGGAGTGGGAGAGGGAGAAGTAGACTTCCCGCTGAGCAGGGAGCCCGATGTGGGGCTTGATCCCAGGACCCTGGGATCATGACCTGAGCCGAAGGCAGACGCTTAACGACTGAGCCACCCAGGTGCCCGGAATAAGTCTTCTTTCTATTTGTACAAAGATACACTCTCCAGCTCTCTCAGTGTTTGCACAGAGAAGGTTTTGATGATGTCAAATATCCACACAGATCCTTCATTTCCTTCAGGTGCCTTTGAACTGTTGCTCAGCCTGCAATGGGTTGTGGGTGGGGACCTCTCTTTCAGAAAGGACAAGGGTTTTTTCTTTATTTGCTTGGTTTGGTTGGGTTTGGTTGGGGAGAAGGCAGGGCAGATGGGACTGAGGCCTAAGGCTTTGGGCTTTGTAGAACTCCTTTCTAAGGCTACCATGGGCCTTATGTCAGGGTCTGGGATGGTAAAGTTGATCGTTAAACCATCAGAATTGGGTCGCACGTTGTACCGGTTGTCTAGGGCTGCTATAACAAACCTCCCCAAACTTGGTGGCTTAAAACAACAGAAATGTTGGGGCGCCTGGGTGGCTCAGTTGTTAAGTGTCTGCCTTTGGCTCAGGTCATGATCCCAGGGTCCTGGGATCGAGTCCCACATCGGAGCCTGCCTCTCCCTCTCCCACTCCCCCTGCTTGTGTTTCCTCTCTCGCTGTGTCTCTTTCTGTCAAATAAATAAATAAAATCTTTAAAAAACAACAACAACAACAACAGCAACAACAACAGAAATGTATTCTCTCAAGGTCTGG
This sequence comes from Phoca vitulina, assembly GCF_004348235.1. Classification (NCBI taxonomy): domain Eukaryota; kingdom Metazoa; phylum Chordata; class Mammalia; order Carnivora; family Phocidae; genus Phoca; species Phoca vitulina. The sequence continues at coordinate 13,748,360 of NW_022589718.1, forward strand.
AGCCAAGTATTCTAAAATCAAGGTATTAGCAGGGCCACGCTCCCTGGGGAGGCTCTGGGGGGTTCTTTTCCTTGTCTTCCAGTCGTTGGTGGCTGGCTGTGGGTGTTCCTTGGCTTATGGCCATATCTATCCCGTCTCTGCCCCCTTTTCCACATGAGCTTCTCTTCTATCTGCAAAACCTCTCTCTGCCTCACTCTTATAGGGACAATGTCACTGGATTTGGGGCCCACCCAGATAATCCAGGATGATCTCACCTTGAGATCCTTAACTTAATTATATTTGCACAGACCCTTTCCTAAAAAAGTTCACATTCACAGGTTTTAGGATTTGGACAGATCTTTTTTGGGGGGCTACCCTTCCACTCGCTACAGGCCCCTTTTGAAACTATTGAGTGATGCCATTTAAATTCTTTGAGTCTCAACACTCTCACCTGTGAAATGGGTATACAGTCGCTGACTTTCTTGTCTTACAGGTTTGTTGAGACCCACCCCTTCACCTGAGTGAACGATGAGGGGATGGAACGACAGGATGGGCTGGGGGTGAGGGAATGGTCGCTGTTGTTTGGGTAGCCATGGGGTGGAGGGAGCAGGAGGGATTGGAAGACAAGGAAAATGTGGTGTAGCTCATCTTATGAGGGAAGGAACACTTCAGAAGAAGCTGCCAGAGCAGGGGACTGTGGGCCAGGTGATGCAGGTCGCACTCAGACACATGTATACACATCTGTTCTCTCCTGGCTCCTCGGCTGGGAGCACCATCACTGCTCGCTCTGAAGGAGGATAGTCAAGAAAAACTGAGGAGCTGGGCGAGGGATGGCAAGAAGGAGGATGGAAAAGGGAAAATAAGGAAGAAAGTACTATTCTTTTTCTGGTTTCCTATGAGGCTAAAAATGGGACATTTCTGTTCTTCATTGGAATTTTTTTTTTTTTTAACCACAGAAGGAGAAAAGAGAGCCCTCAGCTCAAGGGCTGTGATGACCTCTTTAGAGGAAAGTGTCCTGGGACACTTGGATGTCCCTGGGAGCAAGAAGCAGGCAGAAGTGAGGTTTTCTGTAGTGTCATTTGCAAATATCTTCTCCCATTCTGTGGGTTGCCTCCTTGTTTTGTTGACTGTTTCCTTTGCTGTGCAGAAGCTTTTTATCTTGATGAAGCTGGTATCCAAGATCTATAAAGAACTTCTCAAACTCAACACCCAAAAAACAAATAATCAAGTCAAAAAATGGGCAGAAGACATGAACAGACACTTCTCCGAAGAAGACATACAAATGGCTAACAGACACATGAAAAAATGTTCATCATCATTAGCCATCAGGGAAATTCAAATCAAAACCACACTGAGATACCGCCTTACACCAGTTAGAATGGCAAAAATTGACAAGGCAAGAAACAACAAATGTTGGAGAGGTTGTGGAGAAAGGGGGGCCCTCTTACACTGTTGGTGGGAATGCAAGTTGGTACAGTCACTTTGGAAAACAGTGTGGAGGTGCCTCAAAAAATTAAAAATAAAGCTACCCTATGACCCAGCAATTGCACTCCTGGGTATTTACCCCAAAGACACAGATGTAGTGAAAAGAAGGGCCATATGCACCCCAATGTTCATAGCAGCAATGTCCGCGATAGCCAAACTGTGGAAAGAGCCGAGATGCCCTTCAACAGATGAATGGATAAAGAAGATGTGGTCCATATATACAATGGAATATTACTCAGCCATCAGAAAGGATGAACACCCAACTTTTACATCAACATGGATGGGACTGGAGGAGATTATGCTAAGTGAAATAAGTCAAGCAGAGAAAGTCAGTTATCATATGGTTTCACTTATTTGTGGAACATAAGGAATAGCATGGAGGACATTAGGAGAAGGAAGGGAAAAATGAAGGGGGGGAAATCAGAGGGACAGATGAACCATGAGAGACTACGGACTCAGAAACAAACAGGGTTTTAGAGGGGAGGGGGGTGGGGGGATGGGTTAGCCTGGTGATGGGTATTAAGGAGGGCACGTACTGCATGGAGCACTGGGTGTTATACGAAAACAATGAATCGTGGATCACCACATCAAAAACTAATGATGTATTGTATGGTGACTAACATAACATAATAAAATAAAATTAAAAAAAAAAGAAGTGAGGTTTTCTCGGGTTACACTCTCTGCAGTTGAAAGAAAGTATATGCAGGGGATTTTACCAGCAACAAAGCCCAAGAAGAGCCCTATTTCAAAGAAACAAACCAGAGTATCTCTGAATACCAAGAAAAAAAGGGAAAGTAATGTTTATTGATTGTTGACTCTGTGGGAGGGCTTTTATACATGGCACCTTGCCTCATGACAATCTCAGAAAAGGAGTTTTTTTCAAATAGATGATGAAACTCAGGCTCAGATGAAGAAATTCAGGGACTTGCCTGAGGTCACCTGACAAAATCCATCTACTCCAGGTTCCCACTCGAGTATGTCATTGAAGTTTATGTTCTATCTACTCCCACTGGCTGCTCTTGAGGATGAGACGGGTGTAGTCACCCGCCAGTGCTTACATATGGCATCTTTTTACCTCTTGCCTGAACTTTTGTTTTCTCTCATTTTTAAAATGTAAATTTCCATCATCTGTGCCTAGTAAAATTCTGTTATTTGACTACAATTTTTTGTTTCATGGCAAAGGACAATTGGCAGACTGAGTCTGCTCATACTCATATTATTTCAAGGGCATAAGATAATCCTCTGTGGCTCCGCAGATACAATGCCTTTGGGGGTATCCAACTTGATGGAGAAGTGCATCTTGCAGATTCAACCCTGTCAGGTACTTGCAAATGTCATAGCTATGGTAGCTCCGGCCTAGTCGTCTATCTCTTCATAATCTTATCATCGAGGGCAAGGCCAAGAACATGACCTACAATTCTGCATTAAGGATGAACAGTAGCACCACAGAAACATGTATATGTTTGTGTGTGTGTGTGTGTGTGTGCGCGCATGTGCACAAATCGAGATGTCCAGAACGATTCCATTCAAAAACTTTCCCACACCGATGACGTGTTTCGGGGAAGTGAATTGTCTACCTGAGTGGAGGACCAAGAAAAGAAAAAAGAAAAGAAAAAGAAAAAAGAAAAAAGTATTCTTCCTCCAGGTCCAGGAAAATCAGCTGGCTGAGTCACACAGACAGCCTGTCAACGTTGCTGGTCCTTAAGTTGTGTCACATTTTAATCTTCTCTTTGGAATTTCAAAAGTTTAGAAGGAAATGTTTCCGTTCCTTTCAGAGCCCCAGTGTGGGTGAGGACTCACTTGTAGCCCTTACTCTCTAAGTTTGTACCAGACAGAACGGAGGGGCCCCGCTCTTAGGGGGAAAGTAGTGGATCTCAAATTTGTGCCCATATGGGACTGGCTGTGTGGGCGTGGTCCCAATGCCAGCCTCCAGAGGTTTGACATGAGAACCAAGTAAGCCTCCGAGGGTAGGTCTGAACTGGACAAGAAAAATGATGATGGTAAGAATGGCAGCATTGGTAACCATGTTCCCTGTTTGTTAACATAGCATGTTACAGCTGGATATGAACCCAAATATGCTAAAAATGAGCATGTTCTTATTGAGAACTCCTAGGATTTTGGATTGATTTTGTACAAAGGACCAGAATAGATGAAATAGTCCTGAATATTTGTGTAGCAGTGACAGTAATCCAGGGGCAGATACAGATATTGTCATGGACTCCATGCAATATCATGAAGGAAGACTCTAGAATAAGTGTCATCCAGATCTTGCTCTGCCTCCTTGAAATGCATAACCTTCTCAATGCAGGGTTAATTATGGGCCTGTTGTTTTATTAGATGCTTCTTCCAAACTGTCTGCAAAAATCCTTCTTAAGGAATCTGATAGTAGAAAATTTTGTTGTTTTTCTGTCTGTATTGCCCTTTCTTCCTAAAATGAATGGATCCTAAAACTGGGAGCTTTGGTTTGCTGATCCCTGGACAAAGAGCTTTGCGGCTTTGCAGGTAGCAGCTGGGAGAAAGGGGTGAGAGAGGGAGACCCAGAGGAAGATTTTGGAGTTGACGGGCTGGAGCCCTGGGAATGAGAGCTGAAAGAGAAGAAAAAGAGACCCATTGACTGAAAGCTGGGGGGAAAGCAAGTATTCAATGGAGGTTCGAAGAGTTTGGTGGATGTGATATCAACCCTCCTCTACCTTCCCTAGAAAATCTTCAGTAAACTCTAACTCACACTGTTGGTGAGATGTGACTAGATTCTTTCTGGAGACTGGAAAGTTCGGGTAAGCCCTGCACGAAGATGAGCAGACAAAACTGACATGAGAGTTTCCGGGGGGTTACTGTGGGTCATCACTGCTGCTCAAACCAGAGGATCTTGTTTAATACGTGCACATGTGTGCACACACACACACACAGACATACACACACAGCTGCATGGACACTCACAGCCTGTGCTGGGTGTGTGTGTGTGTGTGTGTGTGCATGCACGCGTGTAGGGGTGTGTGTGTGTGTGTTTGTTGCACTAACCTCATCCATCTAATGCACACACACCACTGCATAGGTCTCTACAGCCATGCATTTGACGCGCTCACTTTACTTCCTGGCTTTGTCCCATAGTTTTTACCTTCCTCCCTGGTTCCTCACTTTTTATTTTATTGGGACGTTCGCTGCTTTATAACCGGTGCCTAATCTCTCTGCTTGGAGCTGGTGTAACCAAGTGTCCATCAGCCAGTTCCAACCGCATTCTACAGGTACAATAGCCAATGTCATAGTGGACAGGCTATTACCCTGTGTCTGATGTTACCTGGACCTCTCAGATCACTTTCCTTTCAGCTGTATTGCAGTTGGAAAAAGGGTGTGATTAAAAATATGTGGTGACCCAGTGACTGTGGTAACTAGTGCTTCCTGATGTCCCGGCTGCTGACGCTTGTTACCCTGGTTCACGCCCCTCTGCCGGGAGGGGAGTTTCTCCCTGGCAATACCATCTGTGGTCTTAAGCATCCCGAGGCCTGGCCTCCTTAACTTCCTCTAAGTGTGACTAAGGCACCTTGATCAGATAAAAGCTATTTTTGCTCTGGCTCTGCTAAGCTAGATTCCATCTCAGATTACATTGAAGAAACTGCCTTCTTTCTTTTCTCTTTGTTGCTAAGAAATAGCTTTTCCTTTCAGATTGATTTTTTTTTCTCGAAGAAGAAGCCCCAACCTACACAACACTTGGTAGTAATTTAAAATGAGCCAGAGATCTGCAGCTCCTATTAGAAGCATAAAGCGACCCGCCAAGTGTCTTCAGGGGTCCGCGGGGCCTGTCTTTTAACTCAACACCCAAGTGCTATTTTAGAACAAAGGAGACTTCTTCTCCTTGGCAAAACACTGATCTACTGCTTGGTTTTTCCAATTATGGGCTGAGCTCCCCCCTGCCCATGAGCCAGCTAATCAGACTTTTATTAGTCTTACTATCTCATGCCCAGGGCTCCCAGCTGAATGCTGGCGTCTGTGGTGGGGAGGAGGGCATATGCTTTCACTGGAGCCTGCTTCCCACTCTGATCTATGAGTCAGGAACTGGTTTGGGCTGTTCACCTGCTGTGGAACAAAATGCATTAAGTGCCTGCCCCTCCAGATCCTGTGCATGTGTGTGTGTGTGTGTGTGTGTGTGCGGGCACACGCACCCGTGATTCCAGGTGTGGTGGGGAGCTGGGCTGCAGAGCCAGCTGGGAGCAGCTAACACAGGGTACGAATGTTGGTCTCACACAGGCTCTGTGGGTTGTTCATGCCTTGTCTCTCCCCGCAGTGCCGGGTTCCACACCTAGACCCACTGTCAGCTGCTGTGACCCTGGGGATCAGAGTGGGCTTAATTTTGTGACAAAACTAATTCACAAAATTCTATTGTTGCTGAGGGAGTTGTTATATGAAGGCTGGGCTTGGGGAAGCTGGTGTGTGGGTAGAAATACACCCTTTTTTTCCTTGGTAGTGGACATGGCCTGGTACTTCCTCAGTGAAACCTCCGGATCTCTGCAGAGAGGCTGGCTCCATTAGCAAGCTCTGCCTACCTAGATCCCAGCATCTGTGACCTGTGAGGTGCACAGGCCGGGGCTCATCATCTCCGGAGGGAAGCAATAAGTCAGGCTTCGCTGGATGTTGGTGAAGAGGGGAAGACAACTAGGTTATTCAGTTTGCTGACTCAAGATGTAAACACTAATTCTCTAATTGATTTGGACAAACTCATTCAAATGCATGTGTGCTTCCTGATATTTTCTTGCTCCCGTACAGATCCTAGTTTTCTTCCACGACTCTCTTCTTTTCCCTCTTGGCCAGAACCCTGGGACCCTGAACCCCACTCTAGTTCCCAGGGCTCTGAGCTTTTCTAGGAGAGTCTAGCTTCCACTGACAGGGGACGGCAGGATCCTGGTGCGAGGGAGGGCCTGGGAGATGTGCCAGCGTATCTGGCCTCAGAACTTGGGATGAACTCCCCTGTAGAGCCACCCGAGAGAGGTGCTTCATGTGTTGCATGATCAGGTTATAGGCTAGACCTCTACATATGTGTGTTTTTTATATGTTCTAGGAGAAACTGTGCTGATTGCCCAAGAATTGAAACATAAATGGAAATAGCTAGAAAGGGCTTGAACACATGGAAAATAGTGATAATTCCAATTATTATTTTTTGTAAAGCCCAGCGAAGCCCAAGTTTTACAAAAAATACAAGCTTTTCTTTAGAGTGTTCTGAACATTATAGTGGCACGTTATATGGACTAACAGCTGACGCAAGGAGAGAGCAAGAACAACAAAAGAAGTGGTGGTGGGTGAATGGTAGGCTCTCTGCAGCAGCAATTATGCAGGGCACAAAGAGCCCGCCGGCACAGCTCTGTCGTGGAGGGAGGGAAAGGATAGAAACAAAGAACAGGGCGCTTCTCTGCAGAGGGTTGTGTCTGCGTGGCCAAACGACCCTGCGTAGGAGGGTTAATCACGAAAGCTGGGCCCACGGAGACCTGGGACCTTGGCAGTTTCTTTTTCAAAAGCGATTTCAATTTATAGAGCAATTCCTATTTTAACAATGTCTCGGGTGAAACCAGGCTCTAAGATTTTGAAATCTTGATGAGTAGAAACTAGAAAAAGGGTTTGAAAGCTGCTAGCCATTTTGGTGAAAGCATCAATTTACTTTTGACAGACATGGTTGTTTCCTGGCAGGCTCTGCAGGGGCCCGGAAGCTAACCCGTGTCGAAGCAGGTAGCCACTGTCTGAAGGGGGAGCTGGGTGTCAGTCACATGTGGACGTCTTTATTTTTTTTTTATTTTTTTAAATTTTTTTATTGTTATGTTAATCCCCATACATTACATCATTAGTTTTAGATATAGTGTTCCATGATTCATTGTTTGTGCATAACACCCAGTGCTCCATGCAGAACGTGCCCTCCTCAATACCCATCACCAGGCTAACCCATCCTCCCAACCCCCTCCCCTCTAGAACCCTCAGTTTGTTTTTCAGAGTCCATCGTCTCTCATGGTTCTTCTCCCCCTCCGATTTCCCCCCCTTCATTCTTCCCCTCCTGCTACATTCTTCTTCTTCTTTTTTTCTTTCTTAACATATATTGCATTATTTGTTTCAGAGGTACAGATCTGAGATTCAACAGTCTTGCACAATTTACAGCGCTTACCAGAACACATACCCTCCCCAGTGTCCATCACCCAGTCACCCCATCCCTCCCACCCTACCCCCCACTCCAGCAACCCTCAGTTTGTTTCCTGAGATTAAGAATT
>NW_022589718.1:13756165-13757351 GCF_004348235.1 Phoca vitulina
TTCTTCTTCTTTTTTTCTTTCTTAACATATATTGCATTATTTGTTTCAGAGGTACAGATCTGAGATTCAACAGTCCTGCACAATTCACAGCGCTTACCAGAACACATACCCTCCCCAGTGTCCATCACCCAGTCACCCCATCCCTCCCACCCCACCCCCCACTCCAGCAACCCTCAGTTTGTTTCCTGAGATTAAGAATTCCTCATATCAGTGAGGTCATATGATACATGTCTTTCTCTGTTTGACTTATTTCGCTCAGCATAATACCCTCCAGTTCCATCCACGTCGTTGCAAATGGCAAGATCTCATTCCTTTTGATGGCTGCATAATATTCCATTGTATATATATACCACATCTTCTTTATCCATTCATCTGTTGATGGACATCTTGGCTCTTTCCACAGTTTGGCTATTGTGGACATTGCTGCTATAAACATCGGGGTGCACGTAGCCTTTCGGGTCCCTACTTTTGTATCTTTGGGGTAAATACCCAGTAGTGCAATTGCTGGATCATATGGTAGCTCTATTTTCAACTTTTTGAGGAACCTCCATACTGTTTTCCAGAGTGGCTGCACCAGCTTGCATTCCCACCAACAGTGTAGGAGGGTTCCCCTTTCTCCGCATCCCCGCCAACATCTGTCATTTCCTGACTTGTTAATTTTAGCCATTCTGACTGGTGTGAGGTGGTATCTCATTGAGGTTTTGATTTGGAGTTCCCTGATGCCGAGCGATATTGAACACTTTTTCATGTGTCTGTTGGCCATTTGGATGTCTTCTTTGGAAAAATGTCTGTTCATGTCTTCTGCCCATTTCTTGATTGGATTCTTTGTTCTTTTGGTGTTGAGTTTGATGAGTTCTTTATAGATTTTGGATACTAGCCCTTTATCTGATATGTCATTTGCAAATATCTTCTCCCATTCTGTCAGTTGTCTTTTGGTTTTGTTGACTGTTTCCTTTGCTTTGCAAAAGCTTTTTATCTTGATGAAGTCCCAATAGTTCATTTTTGCCCTTGCTTCCCTTGCCTTTGGCGATGTTTCTAGGAAGAAGTTGCTGCGGCTGAGGTCGAAGAGGTTGCTGCCTGTGTTCTCCTTTAGGATTTTGATGGACTCCTGTCTCACATTGAGGTCTTTCAACCATTTGGAGTCTATTTTTGTGTGTGGTGTAAGGAAATGGTCCAGTTTCATTCT